>NW_027150553.1:567500-812500 GCF_001643675.1 Monocercomonoides exilis | reverse complement strand
ATTCTTTGTATCTCTTGCATCTTCCAATTGCTTCTTTATTTGTGCAACACGTTTGCGAAAAACATCCAACTCTCTATGAAAGTCCTCGGTATCTTAAAGGCAACTTGTTTGTGTTATTGAAGATCTTTTATCAAAATTCGTTTTTTTATCCATTTTCTTTGTCGGAGAAAATTTTCCGAACAATTCTGACTGAAGATCCGTAGATGACTTGATAACTTACTTCTCTCCAGAGATTTGTTTTGAAGATCCACAAACTCGTAATAGAACTTCAGTTACTGTTATAGGCCAAACGCCTGTTTTCTAAAAAGCTGTTCTAATTGTGGAAGGCTGAATTTCTGCCACAACAGCATCAGGAAGAACTAAGGGCAAGGAAAACCTATAAGAATGCTATGAAAAAGGATATGGTGCATGAAGCTGGTTGTTTAACACAAACTTCAACATGGAAAAAATGGAACTGTCACAAGGGTGTGGAAATGAGTAATATTCTGAGTGAAATACTTACTAATAATATGGCAATTTCAAGCAACTGTTATATTTTCAGGGCAAAAATGCGTAACATGATAATCCATCAAAATTTTTGCTCTCAGCAAGCGAGTTGGCTTCACCTTCTCTTTTGTTTGAAATAACTAATCATTGATAAGAATAATCATAAATTAATCGATTGTGATCCATCCGGAGCTTGCGAAAAGATATTTGATGGAAAATGAAGGAAAATTCGAAAACTTGGCAGGGATCTACCTGTTTGGCCAGAGCAAATAACGATTCAAACATGAGCCATCAGCACTCACACAGAAACGCATTGTTGTATTCCAGACATTTTATTGAGCAGGAGGTGAAGGATGAAGCTGATCCTTTCGGCAGACAACAAGTTTTGACGCTTCTTGTCCACATCTGACAGAAATTTCGTTAAAATTGCACATAGTTGATCCAACGATATCATCCTTTTTATCAAGTCAACCAAATCATCAAATCATGTTAAATGGATTCCGGTGATTGTGCTATGATTTTTCTGCTTCCAACTGTTTAGCGACAGCAGTGTAAAGGATTTAGCTTCTTTTCAACAGAGTGTTGATATGTTTCTTAACAAAAATTACCCCATTGTTTGCTCACTCCCCACTTTTCTTCGTAAACACATGACACAACTATTATCAAAACAAGTATCCTATTCACAAAAAAAATTGTTTAATGTCATGACAGATAATCGGATATTTGAATAATTTCATGTTCAGAAAATTTTGATTTAACATAATTCCCACATTTTCAAACTCTGAATCTTTTATCGCTTGTTATTCTGTAAAACACTCAGATTTTCCATCCTTTTGATATTTCCTTTTATAGCGCGAAACAAGAATGATTTCAATATTTAACGAGCTTTAAAGAATTCGTTGAATTGAATGAAATTTTTTTTGTATTTGTTAACAGGTTTTGTGAATTTGTAGTGTCATTACTAAAAAAGTTTACTCAATAACTTTGTACAAGCCTCCAATGTTTGAATGAATTTTTCCATTCTTATGAAACGGATTTGATTTCAAAAGTTCATTGCTTGTTTTAATTAAAAGGCAATGAGAAAAATAATCCTTCCAATTTCGAATCCATTCATAATAAAAAATTTTTTGTTACTTTCACATGGAATAAAAAAATGAAAATAGGTCAGAAAAGTTTGTTTTCAAAAACAGTGCGTCATTCTAGATTGTGACAAAAATATACAAGTTCAGCACAATGGGATTATGCACACAAGTGACAAAAAAACATTTTTAATATGAGGAAAATGTTTTTTCAATGACAATCATTAATAAATCGAATATATCATCTCTTTCAAAATAATAATTATAATTATAATAATGGAAATAATAATAATGATAAATAAAAACAAATAATATCTGAAAATAATCCACAACTTTTGAAGAATTTCTGAATAAAAATGATTGACTTTTGAGCAGGATGATTTGAATAATTTTTTATTTCAAGCTGTTTTGACATCATAATGAAAATGTTCTCTCTGTTATAACAGATCAGAATCATGCATGTTGCTATTTTGATTTTTAGAATTTGCATTGTACTCAAGAAAAATAAATTTTCCATATTTAATAATGTGTCTCAAAAATTTTTGTATTTTTAAATTCACATCAGAACTTTCTTTTTTCGCTTATGTGGTTTTTAATTCAGATATTTTTTTATATGTGAATGGAAAAACAAAAAATCATTTTTCATGAAAGCATGTTCGTTTCTTTTAAAAAAGAACACTAGGAATAAATATAATCAATCAACTCTCTCTTGATTATTTTCCCGGAATTTTCTTGTTTTCTTTCTTCTCCAGAATTATCATCAAAAAAAACTTTTTTTCGTGGAATTTTCCTTTTCTTTGGTTTTTCATCCTCAAACAATTTTTTTTCCACAGTCTTTTCATTATCATCATTCATTATCTTCTTTTCTTTCATTTTCTTTTGATTTCTCCACTCATCCAAAAAATCTTGGTCGGTTATAATTTCCCCATGAAAAACAAATCTGTGGTTCTTTTTCTTCAGTGTGACAAATGGCTCATCAGGTGAAGCGGAAAGAACAGCATGACATTCATTTGATAACACTCCACTTTTGACAAACGAAGAAACAATTGTTTTAGGCAATAATGCTGTTTGCAGAGCCTGAGGAAGGGCATCTGCAATTGATTTTCTTCGAAAAGAGATAGATGAAGAAAAAGGAACAACCTATTTGGTGTTAAAACATTTTTTGAAGACGGCAGATACTCCTCGGTCGAGAGGCTGAGTGAGGTGTGTGCTGTGGGGGATAAAAGTAACCACGTCGATGGAGGCATTAGTGAATTTTTGCCAAAAATCTGGCTGAGCTCTCAACTGATGAGAGTCCAGCAGAAGAAGGCATCTTTCTTCATCTTTGTCCAAAAGAGTTCGTCTTACCACGATTCCTGGAAGGAGAACATCTTCAGCATATCTTCTAAATATTGCGTCGGTCATCCAGCCATCGTTATCTTCCCAGATATTTATTGTTGAGCTGAGCATCACACGAAGTTCGGATGGAATTTTCTTTGAAGGCCATAAAACGATGCTTTTCAAAGAGCAACCGTCTGCAGCAGCTGCAACGCACAACGTGGCGTTTGGCATGTTCGTGTGTGTTCTGTTAAATCCAGCTGGTGAATCGGAAGGATGTTCAACAAGCTTTTTGGTGGTATCTGAGAGGCGAAGGCAAGATTCGTCAGTATTAAATATCATTGAAGAAGAAAATTTGTAAATATAATGAAGATGTTAAAGAAGTTCATAGAAAGGCTGGAGAGTTTGTTTGTTCGACACAGCTAATCGTTGAATATCTAAATTTCTTGGAAGAGATACTTTTTGGCTTGAATTCCTTTTAATGAATAAAAAGGGCGATGACTTCGAAATTTCAACTTCTTCTTTTTCTTCTTCAAATAGATATTTTTTTTCTATCAGAAATGACAGATTCCATCTTAAATAATATAACAATAAATTTTAATTTGTTTATGAACGAAAAAGCAAACCAAATGTTTCATTTGAGAAACAAAAATGCTCACTCCACTTGAACTTTCGCAGCGAATAACATCCTCAACTGTTTTCTATTCTTCGTCTGTTAGCAACTCTGTGTGACCAATTATGCCGACTTTTCTTTTGTTTTCCAAAGCTGCAATTGCTCTATTTATGGCTGAACGGCTGAACTCGTGTAGATTTACTGCATCAACAATCCTTGCCTTTCCATCTAAAACGATAGTTGCAATTCGCTCCAAAATATTTTCTATTTGTCTATAATCAAATGACATCATTTGATTTCTAATGTTTAACAATCCTTGTTCTGTTTTGTTTTTGATAACACTCATAACAAAAAAATTCTGGTAATGATCTTATTTTTATTTTTTTTAGAATAATTATTTTTTGTAATGAAAAAAAATCCAAAAGAAATTTTTGATTTGAATTCTAACTTAGTGATACCCCTTGCTATTACCTAATCTCATCAAGGGAGGCACTAATCAGAGATGGAGGAGCTAACCCCCCCCCCCCTCATCAGAGATTAGGTATTGTAATTTAATCTGAAATTTTAATAACTGACTTTTCCTTATGTATCACAAATATGATAAAATATCCAAAAAGTGGGAAGAAATAATTCATAATAAAAAATATTGTCCGGAAAAAAAAAACCACACTATTATTTCATTTGTTTCTAATGCCAAAATTATGTGATAAGGAAAAACAGTGATGGTTCTAAAAGGAGTTGTCACTTTTCTGTGTTCAAAAACTTAAATTCGAAACAAAATTATCTATTGGAATTATTTGATCGAAAATAAATGATTTCAAAAGAAATTACCCATATTGAAATTTTAGTTTCAATAGTGGTGAAAAGAATGCTTCATTTAGAACAAACAGTTCATAAATGGGTAATTCTTTTTGAAAAGTCGCAAATGTTTAATTTTTAAATAAATCAAAAATTTTATTTTTGGCTCAAATTTCTGTTAACTAATATCAAACTTCACTTCAATCAAATCTATTCATTGATAATGCTATTTCAAACATTCTTGAGGAGATTTGTGAGCTGAAACAGAAATTTGAGCCAAAAATAAAATTTTTGATTTATTTGTAAATTAAACATTTGTGACTTTTCAAAAAGAATCACCCAAATATTGAGTCTTTTTATATGTACATTTCGAAAAAAGTATATGGGGGAAAATATGGACTTTCAAGCTTTTTTTGCACAATGCATAGAAAAATTGCTTCACACATAGCTTTATATCGCTTCCTCAGATTTCAAAATAAATTTGATTTTTTTTTATTTGTAAACAGACATCGTCGAAATCAAAACATTAGGAATTATGACATTTCACGAATGTCAAAAAATGAACTTATTTTCTATGTATTTTTTGCAATAAAAAAGTCAATGAAAAGTGCATAATTTTTTTATGAAAATCCCTATAGTCAAATATTTTCTCACATATTATAATTTTTAATGACAATCAAAAATCTATTTCCACTCAAGATATATTTATTTTAAGAATATTATTGCATTACCTGATTTGAACTTCCTATTGATTGAAGTTTCAATTGTGGAAACTTATCATTTTATGAAAAAATAATATTGATATATATATTTTAAAAATTATACAAAAGTATGTTTTCAAAAAAATGAACCATTAACATATTTGTGACAAAAAATATTTTTTTTTTTTTTTTTACAACTGATTATGTCGCAGAATTCTTTTTAATATCACATTCATTGAAAAGCTTTTGTTAAGTAATTTCTTTTCCGAAATTGTCGAAACTATGTGAATGAGAAGAAAAGGAATATTGAGAAGACCGAGGAAGCTTCATTAGAACAAAGCCAGAAACAGTCAGTGCGAAACCAGATCCATGCCAAAAGTATTCAAAATGACAAATTCTTTGTAATTCTTTCAATACCATAAATGATAATGGTTAATTTCAATTAATCGAAATCACAGCAACATTTTACAACATGTGGACAGTTTCATGATAGCTTTAGAAAAAATGAAACAAAGATATGATCTTTTTGCATTCCATTGAAAAGTACAGAAATAGTAGATATGAAACAATAAAAACGATAATCAAGTATCGATAATGATCGCAAATAGTGTTTTGTTTTCAGAGATCACATTTTTCCATTGAATTTATTGAAGTACTCTTCTCTTATGAGTCTTTCTTTCGAATCAAATGAAGTAGATATTTCTCTGGGAGGGTGAACAAAATATTTTATTTCATTAATAGAAGTTGATTTCACTTCATTTTCATCGTCTTTGAAGATTTCTAACATTCACTTTCCTTTTTTTTTCGAAAATTTTTTTTCCTTTGCTGGTTTTTTATTCAACATTTCATAAAGTTTTTGTCGACTATGTTTATTGTTTCGTTTCTTTTCAGAAGAAGATGAAGTTGGTTTTCTAATTCTCGTTAGCTGTTTTTGATGAAAATGTAAATGCTCTTTTGTTGATTCAATTTGTTTCATTAGCTATGATTCATCCATCTCATTTGCTCCTTCTGTTGGCTTTTCGTCAGTTGTGTTTTCGTTTGTTGAATATTTTCTGTGACTAACAATCAATGTTGTCGGTTCTTTTGTTTTTTCAGAATCGTGGAGAGATGAATGTTTTGAAGATTGAACAGAAGATGGTTGTCTATTTCTATGAGGAGAATAATTCACAAACAACTCTTCTCTCCAATCTTGCGAGGAAATAAAAGTTTCAGAATTGCAATTGTGATTTTGGATGGGGGATCCAGATATGCGATCCAAGACTGGTACAGCTACAACAGGCTAAACGCCTATTTTAATGAAAGCTGATTTGATTGTGGAAGGCATTGCAGCTACAGCAATTCCTTCAGGGAGTGTGTCGGCAAGTGAGGATCTGAATGAGAGCATCGAAAACGGAATTGGAATGTGAAATTTATTGCATAGAGTTGTTTTTATACGAGAAAAGATACACGAGTCGCACGGTTGTAATAGATAGGTCATATATGGTGGAAAACACTTCAAAATGATATTGTGTTTCTCTGTAAAATCTGCAACAGAATTGTCTGAATGAGTTCCATGGTTATCCATTAGGAACAGGGCTATATGTGTCGATGTTGGTTAAACTTTAGAGACAATCGCAGGTTTCCAGAAATTGATCATGATGTTTTTGAATATTTCTTATGTTATCCAACTTGATGAAAAAGACAGGACTTTGATGTCGAATACTGAAAGCGATGAAAATTCTTCGGGTAAACGTTTTGTCGGCCAAAGAAGAAATTTTCTTGGAGAGGATCCATCCGCACATACACATAAGCACAACGTTGAATTTGGCACTTTTGGAGGAGCTGGAGAAGACGGAGGAATTTGATTTTTCAGGCAAACAATTAGTTTGCTTGAACTTTCATTCAAATTCAATGAGGTTTCATCAAAATTAAATATTCTCGATGAATCAATGTTATTCCTGCTAATAACCTCAGACAATTCTTCAAACCATTGTCTGACATTCTCTGGCGATTGAGCCGCAATTTTTGAAATGTCAGTTGGCCTTGAAATTGCAGCATGAATAATTTCACTTCTTTTTAATAGCTTGTATGTGTCCTTTTTGTTGAGTTTTTTTGGCTCTTTTTTTTCACGACATTCTTATTAAAGAATATGCGCGCACTAAAAAAATATTTTTGTAAAGAAAAAAAAACAAAAAATAAATCAATCCATGTTCTGGACATCATGCACTTTTATTATTTCTTTTTCTGATAATTTCACAAGGACTTGATTTTCTATTGTTTCGAGCTGTCGTGAATTAATGGTTAAAGGATGCCCATCAACTCCAACATCCCTTCCTTCCTTTTGTGCTTTGATTCCCCTGAACCAAGCTCCTTTGGACATAAGTTTTTCATTCACCGCAGTTTGCCATTTCAGTGAATAATCATTTCGAATTGCAAATATTTTTTTCGTTGTTGAACGAATGGAACGATATTTGCTGGATGCGAGCTCGCGATGAAGTTGAAGAGGAGAGAGATATGTTTTGTTGCTCATGTTATATGGGTCATGATCAAATTGATAATTCCAACAACTGTTTTTCGTTGTGACTTTTTGCATTTCTTGATATTTATCATCGTTTTTTGTGTAAATTTCTTTCTGTAACTAAAACATGATATCATTTTTTCCTTTTATAAAAATTAAAAATAAAAATATTCGTTCTTTTCTTTTTCATCAATCATTTCATTGAGTTGTGATTTCTTAATTGCTAAACAAAGATTTATGATGATTATTATGTTTATTTATCATGTTTTTATTTTTTGAAATTCGTTGATGAGATTATTTTCAAAATTTTTCGATAACAGCATATTAAAAAAAAACGGGTTTAACTCCAAGGATCGGGTATTTTACTGACTGCACATTGCTGAGGATACCGCTGTTAATGAAGGCTTTTTTGATCACTGATGGAGTGAATGCGGTGTGAAGGGCTTGTGGCAACACATCTGCAACAGCTGTTCTTTTTGAAGATGAGGAGGCGGATGATGGAGAGCTGTAATTGTTTGATAGCTCTGACTTCAATACTGCAAATACGCCTCTGTCCAGTGGCTGCGATATGTGTATAGTGTGTGGAACGAAGGTGACGACGTCTATTTCGGCTTCCTTGAACTGTCTCCATATCGTTGGATCTGCCCGCGATGAGTGTGAATCCAAGAGAAGAAAGCAACGATGAGATTCTTTTTGAATTCGCTTTCTTCTGTCAATGATAGCTGGCAGCAGAACTGTTAGGGTGTATTTTTTGAATGATGTTTTGTCCATCCAGCCGTTTGTGTTTGGCCAAATGTCAAGCGACGAAGTTTATAGTGTTGTCAGTTCTTTCGGAAGAGTCACGCTCGGCCACAGCATTATAGACGGAAGCGAGAAGCCATCAGCAGCGATTCCAGCAACGAGAGTGGCATTTGGCATCCTTTCGGCAGTCTTTTTGAACCCAGCTTATTCATCTGCAGGATGAACAACAACGCCGCGTGTAGAAGTTGGAATGTGAAGCGACGATTCGTCAACTTTGAAGATTAATTCCTCTGGATATTTGTTTGCATCGTGAAATGCTTGTAATTCTGTATACCACGGCTTTAGGATTTTCTGACAAGATGCTGCAAATCTGTTGATATCAACTTGCTTTGGCAGCGAGGACTTTAATTCCGGATGGCACTTTATGAATGCGTGAACCGTCTTTAGAGTTACTATCCTTTTCTTTTTTTCTTCTTTTTCTCCTTCTTCTTCACTATCGCTAATTTTGTTTTCCATCTAAATCCAAATTAATATTCAATTCAAATATCAATTACAAACCAAATTGCGCGCTTTTCTTAACGTGAGGCTTGTCCCAGATCGGGATTCAATTGTTACTTCATCCAAGAATTGCTTTTCTTTTTCGCCGCTAATAATTGTTGGGTGACAAACTTATGCAATCGGCTTTCCGTTTTTTATAGCTTGAACAGCGTGCTCCAATGACTTCTTGCTGATTCCACCGTATTTGACTCCATCGATTAGCCTGACAACATTGTCATTTACAATGTGCGCAATCCTTTCCAATCTTGAACTATATTTTCTGTAACGTAATGAAGACATTGCTTCCTTCAGCCGCTTCTGCGCTGCTTCATCTTTCTTCTTCACTAGTAATTTCATATATATATTATGGGTAATGATCATTAATATATTTTTTTATTTATTAATTCTCATTAAAGAATTTTTTATTTATATTTATATTTACAAATGAATTTTAGAAATACTTAAACCTCTGTGCAGCCCAATTTCTCATGAAAGCTCAATGGAAGGACTTGAATACTTTTATTTCGCTTTCGAGTTATTAAATTTAATTCAAAATTCAAATACGAAGATTTAGTCAACATCAATGAAATAAACAATTTAATATTCGAGAACGTTTTTGCTAATTTTACATTCAATTTCCATCGCATATAATCACAGGGCTGAAAATAAATATTCACATTTTATATTATGATGTGTTCATCTTTCTTGAAAATTCGGTTTTTCGATTAATTATTTCAATTTTTGTTTTTCCAGAAATTTGTATTAATAAGAAAAAATAATGAACATCATCGTTAAAAATAGTTTTCTCAATTTGAAAAAGCGAATTTGTGAAGAATTTTCAAGAATGAAAAAATCGTCCCAAAACAAACAAACAAATCTATCAATTTTTGTTTTTTTTCTGTGAATTGCGAAATCGGATAAAATCGCAATAGGATATATTCACAAAAAGTTGGGCAAAGCTTGATTTGAAAATATCCGATTTTGACTGCATTTCAACTTTAATTTTTTTGACTAAAAATGATAATTTAGGAAATATAACTGTGTTTCGTCTTTGTTATTTTCCACATTTATCATGAAATAATGTTTTCACTCATATCTCTTATTGATGGTGAGAAATCAGATGTTGCTGATTTTTAAAACAAAATATATCAAGATTTGGATTTTGGTTGGCAGTAGTTCATTCATATAATCAACTTTAATGAAACATAAAAATTTTTTTCTTACAGAAGTCATAAGAAAATAAAGAAAGTTCCACAAAGGGAAAAAGAAGAAACAAATTTGGCTTTTTGGATTTGAAGAAAGAAAAGAAAATGATAAAGTTGTGGAATGATTTATTGTCAGTGTTTCAAATAGAAAAAAGGAGACTCTGATACCCATCATTGAAGCCAATATCCAGAAAGGAATAACGATTTTCAGTGATGAGTGGTGGTGTGAATTTGTGCTTGAATGAATTAGGTTACAAACATCAGACAGTTTGCCACAAATACGAATTCAAAAAACACAGAACAGAAGTATGCTCTTATTTGATTGAAGGTTGTTGGTCTAATTTCAGAAGATCATTGCCTCCATGTGGAATTTCAGAAAAATTCATTGATGATTTTATTGCTTCATTTTTGTTTCATCGAGATAAAGAAATGCGATTCAAAATTTGTGAGGAATAATACCAATTCCAAATTAAAAAAGAAGCTGCATATCCCAATGACAATGATTATGAAGAAGGAGACGATGAAGCAGGTGTTCCCCAAATTGATCAGGAAGCAATTGATATTCTTGACGAAGATAATTACGATCCAGGAAATGGAGCAGATGCTAGTGAATATTCTGAATCATAAAAGATTTGTACTTTTTATTTTAGAAAATATTAAATTGACATTTTATACACTTAAAAAATAAAATGACAATAACCCACTATTGTTCATTTGTTATTTGGGCATTTCAATAATAATAAAAAATGAATTTGAAAGTAGTCAAAGACATATTTGGATCATGAAAAAAAAGCTTATGTTATTAAAAATAATCATAAAAATCGAAATAAATTTCAGCTTTTTTAAAGAAAAAATATCCTTAACTTGAGATTTCACAAACTTATTAAGGAATATTTAAACTTTCGCATTTTTTTGCATGCATTAACAAAAATTGTGTATTCAATATCAAAGAAATCAATTTTATTGCTATTTTTTTTTTGAAAGCTTTAAGAACATTGAGCTAAAAGTGAATTTTCAACAATAAATAATCAGTTGCTTTTTAAGAAAGAAAAATCGAATATATTACATATTTCACATTAGAAAATAAAACCTTTTGGAAAGTTCTTTTTTTATATTTTGGTGATTGTTTTTGATATCATTTTTTTTTTACAAAATTTTCGACTCGAAAATGTCCTTTGAATATTAACAAATGAACAGTGAAAAGTTAAAAAGCTGAAAAAACATTTTCACCTTTAATTCGGTCAAGACACTTGTTTTTCAAACAGTTGTTATGAACATTGCATTTGAATAAAAAAGTTCTTCACAAAGGAAAACAATCTTTGAAAAAACAACACCCCGAAAAAAGTTATGATTTCAAAAATAATCACCCATATCTGCTGAGAGCAACTTCAATGCAATCTGACATATATCTGAAATCATGTGCCAAGCAAGTAGAGAAAATATGAATGATGTTTTTATGAAATGATAATTCATTTTAATTTATGATGAAAATGCTTAAATCTGAAACTTGCTGTATGTTGTATTGGAATCAGTTGATCTCATTAAAAGACATTAGCATAAGAAAAAATTGTTTGAAATAAAGCAAAAGCAACAATGCATTCTGTTTCAAGTGTCGTTTTTTCTACAAAAACTGATTCTTTTGCAATTCTGCCCACTATTTGTGTTGTTTTATATAAAACAGCTCCAGTCATTTCTATCGTGTGAGCTTTTTGATGAAAACTGCAGTATCCAAATGAAGGTCTCGTTCACATAGTGAACATAAATCTGTTCTATTTTTTTGTTTGATAAGAACACCACGTGTTTTTTCGCAAAAATATGAATATGACATATTTATTCCTCTCCTTTGCTTCAATTCCGAAAGAAAAAGTTCCGTGTTTTGTAAGTCAATATTTTCTCACCGTGGCAAAAGAAATAATTGTTTTGACATCTAGAACTGATGATTTTTTTTTCACTCTATCAATTGATCATGAGCTCTTTTTTATTTGCTTTGCTAGCAATAATAATGACACTTTTAAATGAACAAGTTTCTTGTTGATGTGAATTATTTGACTTGTTTAATAACTTTTCGAGCAAAAATTGTGATATTTTTCGATGATGTGAAAATTTGAAACATCAACATGTTCATCGTTTCAAACACACCAAAAACAATTAAACGTTATTTTCGAACAATCGTTTATAACTTCAGATAATGTCGATGTGATATAAATAAGGAAAGAAGAGTTGAACATATAAACTGAAACCAAAATGTATTCCTTAAGATGTGATAGATGAACTTCATTTTAGAGGTTATTGATCGGAAAAATTCAATTTGAACAAAATTGGTGATTATTTTTGAAATCATATATTATTTCTGGGTATGTATATTTTTCTTGTTCGCAGTTATTTGCAAAAGAAATATCAAAAAAAGTTTCACATTCTTTCAAATGATTATCTGTCAAATGCATGATATCTTTAAAAGACATAGTTCATTAATAATTTTGAAAAAAAATATTTGAATAATTTTATATATAATATTTGACAAATTGTTAATTCGAATATTTGCATATGAGAAATATGAAAAAAAAATATATGACAAATGGAACATATTTGATATCTTCCGTTGACGAATAATAATGATCAACTCGATTTTTCATTGAGCTATTGTATTTTTTCTGTAGTCCTGATGGTTCGTCTGTCTTTACGATAAAGAACTTGTTCACAATTTGGATATAAGAATCATATAGAAATGAATGTTTTCTTGTCGCTTCAGAACGGGAACCCTTTAACAAAAAAAAAATTTGATAATCTATTGCTCGATATTTTCATTTTGTTCTTCAATTTAGTCAAAATTTAAATTATTCAAATCATTCAAAGAAAAGC
This sequence comes from Monocercomonoides exilis, assembly GCF_001643675.1. Classification (NCBI taxonomy): domain Eukaryota; phylum Preaxostyla; order Oxymonadida; family Polymastigidae; genus Monocercomonoides; species Monocercomonoides exilis. Next base: position 799,667 of record NW_027150553.1, on the reverse strand, counting down.
TTTGGCATGAACAATCAAAAAGTTGATTTCTTGAGTTTTAAATTTATTTTGGTTAAAACGCACTCAGTTTGAGCATCATTCCATACAACTTATCTTTTCATGGACAAAAAAAACATGAATTGGAGACAATTTATCCAAAAACATATAAATATTAAATACAAGTTTATTCAAGTATTATATACCAAACTGTGTTTTTTTTATTTTTCAGAAAACAAATGTTAAAATATTTACTTGCAACTCTTTTTTTTTTAACGGATATATTGCAAACATCAATGAAACAATTTCTTGTTTTCTGCCAGAATTGCATGTGAACAAAATTGTTGGCTTTGCTAATTGTTTGTCATTATCAACAAAATGTTAAAATAAAAATTTTTCATTTCTTCATTATCAATTCTGTAATCATAAATAAACCAATCTTATGACACATATTGCTCAAAAACTGCAACATTTAAAGTATGGCCATTCAAACGCTTTGAAAAAATGCACAATTTAATATTATTTCTTTGTAGAATAACAAGATGAATAAGTTTATGAAACATGATTTTTCTGATCTTTTCACTGAAAACGAAGATATGGGAAATTCTTTTTATGAAGGTGCAAATATTTAATATTTTTACAAATCAAAAATTTCATATTTTGCTCAAATTCATGTTAACACACACCAGACTTCACTAATATGGAATCAAAATCTTGACAATGCTATTTCAAGCATTCAAAAAAAATTTCATGAGTGAAAACAAAAATTTGATCAAGATATGAAATTTTCGATTTCTTTGAAAATTATACATTTTGCACTTTTCAAATAGAATTACACATATGTAAAATTTGTTTCCAGAAACCGCATTCACATTTTCATGATCTTTGTATTTCGATTATTCATAAATAAAAAAAAAGTTCTTTTAATAATTTTTTCTTATTTCTTCATTGAATAGGTTTTTCTTTGATTGCAAAACCAATATTTCTACATGTCAAAGTTTTGTTTTTTTCTCAAATATAACTGCTATTTGACAAAAAAGTTGACGTAAAAAAGAATCTTCACACGGTCAAAGTGCAGCAATCATTTTTAGTCCAAAGGTTTTTTTTTCATCGTTTCATTTTCGATGGTCATTTAATTTCACTGACAAAAGTGAACATGACAGTTTTATCAGATGCCATCAGCAAATCCTTTCTTAATTGCTTTTATTGTCTTTGGAAATTTTCGCTTTCGTTTGTATAATTTTTTTCAAAAATGAATCTTTTTACAATATATATATATATATAATAGCAAACAAATAATTTTACAATTGATCATGACGTAGAGGTCTTATACGTTAATTTACAAACAATGAAATTTTTTTTCCTAAAATTCTTTCAAAAAATTTATGATATCAAAAATTATCACTCATTTTCTTTTTCTACATTTTCCGTAACATGTGGAACATTTCATATGATCAATTGTCAGCTAAGGGTTAACATTTGTTTTTGATGTGGTATATTTTACGAAAAAACTTTGATGCTTTTTAACTTTTATGTGGTTTCGAAAATTATTTGTTGAAATTTGTAGTTTTTGTTCATTAGACTGTGTTGAACTGAAACTTTTATATAATGAGTCAAAATGAGCTGAAAAGATAGGAAACAACTGAGGAAGTGTTTTTTTTATTTTTATCCACATTATTGTTTTCAAAGTTAACCAAAGTTCCAAATTCACCACTGTAAACATTTTTCTCATGATGTTCTGCAATATAGTTATTTTCTGTCCTAATTTTGTTGAATAGATGAGAATGAGTGGATTATGTGAAGTGAAGAAGATATCTATTTCTATTATTGGGTTTTGTATCACAGAAAAATTTAATTGCCTAAGCATTTTTGAAGAAGTCCATTCTGAAAACAGATTCAAGGCAATCAGTAACGATGCTATGATCGTTGGCAAAGCAATGAAAGAAAAAGTTATATCATATTTGGATAAATGATAATCGACAGATTGGGACGTGATTACTGAAAACTGAGATATTTGGCTATCCTGGTTGAATTCTTGCTGAAGTTGACAAAACGAAGTCGATGCTTTTGTTTCTCTTTTGAATCAAATGAGCAAACTATTTCTCCTTTGGTATTATGAACCCAATGATTGTTATATTCCCTAGCCAATGTGAAAAAAGTTTATGTTCCTTAAAAGATTTCATTGTTGATAATTCCTTTTCGGTCAGAATATGTGAGGAATTGGATAATTGATGTTTCTTTTCTAAAGATTGTAAATGTTGACAATAACCACACATGTCCGTCCTTTTCCTTGCTTTAACATAATTTTTTGTAAGTTTGTAAAAGTATGATAATGATAGTTTGATACTTGTTTCATTAACAAAATCTTTCCAAAGCTGATTTTTTGGTATGAAAATTAGTCTTTTTTCTCAGGAGAAAAAATTAGTGGGACATGCCTTGAATTTGTGAACAAATTCTGTTGAAGAAAAGTTGAAGATGTGTTTTTTGAAACAGAGGAAATAATGTTGCAATTGATTGATGAAAATTGAGCTCCTTTTGAAACAGATGAGATTTTGCGGAGTTTAGATGAAGAATTGGTAGCTGAATCAAGTGAGGAAGAGAATGGACAAGTTAATAATTTCTCATTTTTTATTGAGAGCAATGTTTATCAGTAAGCAAATTTTTCCACTGTTTAATTTAATGAATTCGTTTGTTCAGTCCAAACAATGATGAATTATTGTTTTCATATGAAAATGTTGGAATATATCTGTGAGACGGTGAAAATGAATTCAATAAACAAGTTATATAAATAAAAAATAGACAGTCTGCTTTTTCAGAGGAAGTTATATGAAAAGACGCCTTTTGAACTCAATGAAATGAATAATGAAATGATTTCGACCTAAATGTTTGATGATAAAGATAATAATTAAATATCAATTATATTTGAAGAAAAGATTTCCTTTTCAAAAAAGAAATTTCGCTTATATATATATATATATATGCATCCATAACTTGATATTTAACATTCAGGAAATTGATTAAAAAAAGCAAGATGTTATAAATTTCGGTGTTTCTTTCAGTATTAACATTATGCTCAATTGTTAACCGTTACGTTTCTAATTCGAAAAATTGATTCAATACAATAACAGTGCCATTTTCACTAATTGGGTAAAATAGTTGGTTTTTTTCTGCTTTACGAACGTCATGGCATTGCTGACATTTTGTGCGATATTTAATTCCATTCATTAACTTTTGTTTGGTCGATGAATTTTAATCAATAAAGATGTAAAGAACCCATTGATTTGCTTCAAAAGCAGATTATTGTTGGTGATGTTGTAAATCGTTTTCCCTTTCAAATAGAAAAATTAATGGATGGGGCCAAGTTTTCGGATAATTTGTAGTATCAAAAATTTCTTAAAATATGTATAATTTTTTTGTAAACTCCCTTTTGAAAAAACAAAAAAATCCAAAAATTTCATATTTTCATCAAATTTCTTTTCAAACTTAAGAAACTTTTCCGAAATTGAAATAACTACACTGTTAAGGATCTATTACAATTGAAGTGAAATTTCATTAATGGGAACAAAAAAATTGATTTATACATGAAATTTTAAAATTTTTTTGTTTTTTTCAAAAGGAAGTTTCAAAAAAGAATCAGCTGTATGTAAAATAATTGATATGATAAACCGCAATCGTTTCTATGTTTTACAAAAAGTGACTTGTTGAATAATGAAGAAGACGTTACACATTGAAAGGCACTTGCAAAGAAGCAAATGACATCAAGGTTTTCCAATATTTTCTTTTCAATTTACTTCTGACCAAGTTTTCTCCTTTCACTGTGACATATTGATAATTTTGTGGACAATGTTCGATGCGTGAACTTCGCCCTATTCCCAAAAGCAAAGAGAAAATAAAAATGTTAACTTTTTCCAATTGTTTTTATGTTTCAGAATAAAGAATATTTTTTGAAGCTTTTGTTGAAGTTGGATTACACATGAAATGCGGAACATTTCTCTATTCTTTCGATATTTTCCCATTTCAAAAGAATCAGTGCTCTGAAATATCACTTTCCAACCTAAAGTTTGCTGACTAAGAATTAATTTTCATTTATTCAACTCGATTGATGTCTCTGGTATTGCATTCGATAATAACGATTTGAAAGTGTTAATGGAAATTATTGAAGGCGAATTTGGATAAACAATAGGTTGAGTTGAATTGGGATCGCATTCGCTTTTTTTTCGCAGAGAATTGGGATTAGTTAATCTTTTCTTCTGAAATTGTGCTTCGTTGATTTTTGAAGTTTTTCTTTTCAATTTCCCACTGTTGCGTTTATGATTTCCTAGTCTGACAGAATTTGGTTTGGAATTATCCTTCGTTTCAGATATTTCTTTATATCTTAATCTTTTGTCTACGGAAATATTATTCATCGTTTCTTCCTTGTTGTTGAAAAAGGGTTTGTAATGAAAGGTTGGATGTGACTTTTCAGAAATTTTAATATCATTCCATTCTCATTCTTCTTATATACTTTTATCCATTATTTTTTTTTTTGTGTTAATTTGCCATATTTTTAAGATGAATGAGAAGAATATTCCTGCAACCAACTGTTCCCTAACATCCATTCGATTTGTGAAAGACGTTTTATAATACATATGAGTGAAAAAAAAAAACTTTGAATCTTATATAAAAAGAAATTTTTTCTTCATGATGATATTGAAGGTTTTTGAGGAGGAACAATATCAGCTCGATTTTTCTGCAACGTCCGTTCAATATTGTTGATTTTTCCTTGTGAAATGTTATTATTGAAAGATGACAAAATCTTTGGAGAAGAGTGACGAGATAAGGCTTGAAGCATCATAGTTTTTGCATGAGTTGGTGCAGTGTCTAACACGATGGATAAATCATGCAATAGTTCGTCATACGCATCTTGTGAACATTAATAAAAAAAAATTTATTTTTTTACCATAACATGAAAAGTGTACACAACTTTTATGTGAATCATTTCAAATCTGCATAAAGAGAAAAAACCAATTATGGATTTGTGGGAAATTACGTTCTTCCAAGTTTTTCATGTACAAGGTAAGGAAAAAATGCTTCACTTTTAACTTTGTTTCACTTTCTCTGATTTCAAAATAATATTGATTTTTATATCCGTTAACAGGCATCGTTGAAATCAAAACATTAAGTTTTGTGACATTTTACGAATGTCAAAAAATGGATTCATTTTTATTGCGTTTTTTGATATAAAAAAGACAATGAAAAGTACAAAATTTTTCAATGAAAATGCATGAAGTCTAAAACTTTTCCCCATTTTTTTTTCATTTTTAACACACAACTCATTTCTTTGTGGCACAAAAATGAATAATGGTGATTATTTTTTAAAATCACAATTTTATTCGGTATGAAAATTTTTCATATGTTGTTTGTTTATGGGAAGAGATTTTGTTGTCAAATACCAAATTCATCATAATTGTTTCAAAAACAAATGTTCCAGCTGAAATTTAAATGAAGATGTTTTAAATAAGATTTTGCAATTTTTTTTTCTTTTTCTGATATTCAAATGATATTTTCGAACCGATTTTTTAGTAAAAAAAAAAATGATTAAAAAAATAATCACACATATGTGATCTAATGTGATTTATAATTGGAGATACGATTGTTTGAAAATAACATTAATAAAGTTATTTTAAACAAAAGTATCCCGGGTTTTATCCCAAACTCAATGTTACCCAATAAAGTTAAAACTACAAAATAATATTTGTCAATAAGCAAATTTTTTTTTTCCTTGAAAAGAGTGATTAATTAATGAAACAAATATCAAACATTTCAAAGTTGTTGTTTGTAAAAAAGTTGTGAGAAATGATTTTCAATTGTGAATAAGGAAGCGAAAACTTTCCGGAAGGAATAATTCAATGAATGTTGAGTGATTATATTTTTTCATGCCAGTCAAATAGTTATTCATATTTTTCGAATAAACCTAAACCTCTGTGACAGACCGACGTTTTTCGAACGACTCGACAAGTCGATAGATTAAATAATCGAATTGAATATTACTTTTTGTTTTTCAAAAAAAAACCGTAATTCTGCAGACATTAAAAATATACAAATTTATTTATTTGTTATTCACATTATAAATTAAAATTTCAAAAATTCCTCAAAAAACGATGATATTATTTTGAAATTTTTAAAATTTTTCTATGAGTTTTCAACAGATCTTTGCCGAGATTTGTCGAATGACAAAGATCAGTCGGTTGACAGATAGGTCTGTCAAAATAATTATTCTGTCAAATGTTTCTATTTTTTTTTAACTTTTTTTATCACAAAAATAGTACTAAATAATATTGAATAAAAATGTTTCATTTTCAATTAGAAAAGTAAAAGGAATGAAAAAGAGATTGAATAACAAATTTATATTGCATAATTGTGTTGTTTGCCCTACACCACATCCTTATAACAAATATTTTGTTTTCATATATTAATGTTAAATACTCTCTATCCAAAAGAAATAAAAGAAATCTGTCCATTATATTTATTTATCAAGAAATTAGTTAGAAAACGGGATATAAATGGAGATAATTGGAAATGACATATGAAAGGTTTGACAAAGATATTTATTTTATCAAAGAATATGGAGAATAGAAAATAGCTGCATACAGAATTGTCTATTCCACTGTTGAAAATTCATTTAAATCCGATTTAATTTCTTGCATAATAATTGTCCGTGTTGAAGGGGAAATTACACATATGAATAAAAATTGGAAGAAACTGCAATATTTATTTATCACACAGAATTTTGTAGCATTCCGGATGATATAATTAGAAAAAGGATAAGGTGAAGATAAAATCGAAAATAGAGAATATGAGGCTGTGACAAAAGATGAAAACAAGAATTGAACGTTAAATAGAGCACAGATATCTAGAAATAATTGATTTATTGCAAAAAAAGGCCTATCACTGACGCTTTGAAAGGTTTTGAGATGAATTGGAGGCAACAGCTATACATTGTCAGTATTAGTGAAAGTTGTTGTTAGCTGCTTGGCATCAGCCCTTTCACATTCACGTTATATGGGATTTATGAACACAATTGGAAAGGTTGATCACATATTTACGCTGCAAGTGAAATAAAGTTAAATTTCGTATTCATCAGCTTATGCAATTCAATTATTTTCTTCTTTTTCCTCTGTTTATTCTGTATCAAACACAGAATTACCACTAAGAATTTTAGAACGAAGATTTCTGCAGTTGTTGATCTGTGCAAATACTATCTGTTGTGTCAGCCACAATGGAAAAAGAGATTTTCGTGGAATGCCAAGTATCTGGCAACTATCAAAGTGGAGAATCGATTCTGGGCAGTGTAATGTAACAAAATGCAGACATCTGGGAGATGAAGCGCATTGACATTCTAACTGACAAATGAGCGGGTTTTGTTTCCCTGGAAGATTTTCAACGAGATGCTGAAGCTGATTCATGGAGTGAAAGAGATGTTTCAGAACAAGCTTATGAGCGAAGAAAAAGAGCAGCTAGCCAACAAACACATTGACAGCAGCGAGAAGGTACTTAAGCATTTACTTGATCTAATCACTTCGGCCAAAACCACAAGTGTGATTACCAATTCGCTCGTGATGCTGCAAGTTCGAAATATGCAGTTTGATGATGTGCATCATTCTCTTTTATCTTCACTGTTTGGGAAGAGCGTATCTTATCTGACAAGAGAACCGAATTGAAAAAAAAATGAAATGATTCTGAGAGACCTGTCATCATTCATTGAAAGATGTCTGGTTCTCAACATGCATAAGAATATTAAATTCGAAGAGACAGAATTTATTCCTTTTGGGTGATTATTTATGTATGCATAACTTTTATAGGGGTGTTTGTTTTAATGAAATTTCATTGTCATTTGCTTAATAATTTCAAGCAAAATTTGAATGTTTTCATATCGTTTCAAAAGCCAAAGTTTGATTTGAAAAAATAGAAGAGGCGTCACATAACAGCTCTATCACTTTTCAGGGATCATTTATGAATAATCACAACAAAAACTTAAACCGAAAATTTTGATAGAAAATATCGTGTTTCAGAAATAATCACCCATTTCTTAACAAGAACCAATCTCAGTGGACGAATAAGCAAAGAAGGCAACGAATACAACTATTTTTCTGTTTCTCTTCCTCCTTCTCCTCCTCATGCACTTTTTCTTCTTCTTATAAAGAATACTCGCACATCAACTTACGTTACATTTGAGCGAAGAAAAATTATCAATGTGTTTCCATTCTGAACCAATCGCTATCTAGCAATGAGTGGAAGAAATACAATGCTTAAAGCAACTTCTTTTAACTTTACAGTTCAATTCCTTTCGAATGGAGCATTTAAAGAAATAGAACAAAAAAAGCAGGAACTATACAAAAGATATGAAGAAACCAATGAATCGATTGTTAAGACAACAATGATGATGATTTATGTTGAAAAATAACAAAATATTCAGCCATACAAACAAAAAAAATACATTCACAGTAATTTCTTCTTCAGATGAAACGCAATCATTTTCAACCATCTCCTTCTTGTGCGCAGGAAATGAGTATTGCGAATCACATGGATGCAAAAGGCTCATTTATGAGATACAGCGGGATTCGATGAAAGTATTTTTCTGTGAAATACAAACACACTCTGTTCACTTGGAGAGGAGAATAAAAACGCAGAGATGAAATGAAGATTATCTGGTCGTTATCTTTTTGTGCTAAACAACATAAATATGTGATATTTCGTTGCAAAAGTGTGTGAGGAAGAAGCATGCATTTCATGAAGCTTCTCACTTATCCATCATTTAAACAACATCGAACTCATTTTTTGATGAAGAAGATTCGAAGAAGGAAATGAAACAGAAATGTGACAACAGAATCATTTCTGAAAAATTCACAATTGCATCTTTTATATGGAAGGAATGAAGAGTTGGAAGACAAAGAGAGAGAAAATAAAAACAACACAGTGGATACACTTTTCTGAAGAAAATGCCAGGAGATCCACTTTTGTTTGAAGGCAATGAGACTTATAAAAAATGAGAGAAAGTGAAAGATGAACCTTACAAATTTGAATTGCTCGATTTATGAAATATATCGATATTTCTCGCTTATTCAGCGACTACGTCACAGACAACAGCTGGATATCTTTTTCAAATAGAAAGAACTGCTCTTCAACACATATTTCAGAACGACTTCTGCTTCATATACCTCATCTTCTGCACATTTATCTGCATTGCGACAACGCCCTTCATCTTCTTTCATCCGCTCAATCTTTCAAGCAAACATAGAACATGCAAACATATCACAATTCTACAGATAAAAAAACATGCATAATGCATCATTATCTGCCTCAACCAATATTTCTTTCATCACTCGCAATTTTCACCTCTCTCTTCAAATGGATGTCTTCCTCCACTTTTTGAATACTTTTCAGTCACATCTGCTGCAAATTAAAAAGCTATTTTGAAGGAATGCGCAATTACTGTACTGTTCATGATGCATGTCTGGGTATTCAACAGAAAAGGGATTTTTAATGAAGAGGAGCATTTTTAGAATAATCTATATGGAAGCGAAAACAGAGCATCTCCTTCTCTTTCTCACTTGAAATATTGAATGTAACACATTTATCGTGAATCAAGCTTCAACATGAAAGCAATCAATTACTTTTGCTATTTACTCTTGCAGTTTAATTGAAGGAGTTTGGATTCATTCATCTGGTTGTGTTTCAGACTGAGCCTTTTAAGGATGAAGAAAGATTGAAACAGACTGAAAGGAGAAAGAATTGATATGATTTGTGTTGATTTCTATAAGTTTTGATTGAAATCTACTTATCAAAAGAATTGTTAAAATTTGAAAGGAATTCATAATTTATCTTTTTATATTAATTTAAAAGAAAGTTTTAAAGTTATAAATTTATTTTAATATTTAATAATTTATCATTTCATCTTGAACAATAATTGAAACACACGCTTTTGACGCGCGAAAAAATGATTTTTTGATGCAAACCCTAACCATATGTCCAAATTTTTTTGAAAAGTTTTTTTTGTTTAATTTTCAAATATTGCACAAATTTCATATTTCGATAAAATTTCTGTTCCCACTTATGAAACTTCACAAAATTGGAAATAAAAACATAGTCAAGATATTGTTTTCAAGACAATGATATTTGGTGAGTGTGAACAGAAATTTGATTGAAATATGAAATTTTTATTTTTTTGTGAATTAAACGAAAGCAATTTTTCAAAAATATTTCGACATATTTGTGAAAAACAATGAACAAAAATAAAACACAAACAAAAAACCTAATTCACTAAATCGAGAGATAACCCCAAAGCAGAACAAAACCCTACAAGTTCATTTTCACAAATTTTTATTCTCCAAATAAATAATTACACAAACAAAAATAAACTTCAAATATGTTAAATCAACAAGTTTTGGATTGTTAGGTTTCTTTTATTATTCAATTCGAAATAATCTGTTATTTTTCCACAATATCGTTAAATTTTCTATTAAAATTTTTCGAAATCAATTTGGTCATAGCTATAATTTTTTGAAATTTTTATTTTTTTCGTTGAAAAATAAGAAAAGCAAGAATGAAAAATTCATCCCTTGCATGTTTAATAATATTTTTTTAAATTTTTTTATCACAAAAAATCTTAAAAAAACGAGTGACTGAATAGAACTTAATGTTGTGATATGCCAAGGTTTCAATGAAATGAGCTAAAAAATATGAAAGTTTCATTAATTCAATTTCAACCACAAGGGATAACAAATAATAGAAAGTTAAAATATATTCTAATATTAAATGAAAATTAAAATTAGTTATTAACATTTAATGATTAATAATGCAAATAAACATACGAAAAATAAATTACAAAACTCGAATCAAAATTGTTAAAAATTATTCTTTTTTCCGTTCCTCTTTCAATTTCATAAGATGATTCTTTCTCAACGTCGTTCTCATTTAGAAGTGTTTTGAATTTTCTTTTCAGCTTTTTTGTGAAATTCATTGTGTCATCATTTTCTTCATCAGAAATGTTTTCTTTTTCATTTTCCATTTCGCTTTTCTTTTTCAAATAATCATCTCACTCTTTTAGTACCTTTTCTTCTGTTATTTCTTCGCCGTTAAAGTCAAATCGAATTTTATGTGAAGGAAGAAAATAAGTCGATGATAGAGGAAGCTTCATCAGAACTGGCCCAGATGAGTCCTTGAGCATACTGATGCTTTTGAAAGCTCTTCAAAAAGGTGAAGGTGATAACTCAGAATGAATTGATTGTTTTGAAGCTTCCACTGGAGCTGTTCTCTTTGCTGCTGAAGACAATGACGAAGGTGCTTCGCACTGTAAACTCATCTTAGACTTCAAAACAGCAAATACGCCTCGGTCCGTTGGACGGAAGATGTGTGTGCTGCGAGGGACGAATGTCACAACATCCACATTTTCTTTTTTGAACTCTAGCCAGATTGTTGGATCTGCTCGAGAAATGTGGGAGTCGATCAAAAGCAAGCAGTATAATTCGTTCAATAACATGCAATGTCTTCTTTCTTTGATCGAATGGAGAAGAATTGTCAATGTCTTCTTCCTTCACTTCGAAGATTCAATCCATCTGCATTTGTTCTCCCAAATCTCATGATTTGAAGACTGAAGAGGCTTCAGGTCATCAGGGAGTTTGAGATTCGGCAACAAAATAAGTGGAGGAACTGATTGTCCATCAGCTGCGACCACCGCAATCAGTGTAGAATTCGACATTCGCGCAGCAGATTTAGCGAAACATGGTTTTGCACTTGCCGGATGAACAACATTCCGATTGGAGCTATCGGGAACTCTGAGTGAAGACTCGTCCACGTTGAAAATCAGTGCGTTGTTGTAACTGTTGTTCTGATGTAATCCATTGAGCATATCATCCCTGGGCTTTTGAACTTGTTGGCATGATACCGCAAGTCTGTTTGCATCAACAATTTTCACTTTGAAGTCTTCAGATAGGGGTATCTTGATGAAATCGTAGGCAACTGATGAAGAAACTATTACATCTGGAGTGTTTTCTGGCTTCAAATCATTAATAACATTTTCGATCTTATTCTTATTAATTAATGCATTTCAAAGGATATTTATACAAACCAGTTCACGCATTTTTTTGATAATTAGGCTAGCTCCAGACAGTGATTCGAATTTTATTTCAACCAGCACTGTTTGCTCTTTTTCTTCATCGACAATTGCTGGACTAATAATTTTTGAAACCAATCTTCCTTGCCTAACAGCCTTCACCGCACGCTTGATACGAATTTTGCTTTATTTTTTGCTGTTGTATGCATCCACCATACGCACAGCCCCATCGTTAACAATATGCGCCATTCGCTCCAGAGGATTCCGAAATTGCCGATATTTGAATGATAGCATAGCCTCACGCAGCTTCAGCTGACCCTCAGTAGATTTCCTTGCAACTTCCTTTTTCCTTTTTTATTTTTTGTGTTATGATCATTAAGCCAATTTATTTAATTTATAGAAGTTAATATCAATTTTCATTGAAATTAAGTTTTTTGTACATGAAATGCATATTTTTATTGAATTTAATTCATTCGAATCAATCTGTTATCGATTAAAATTCAACGGGAGGCTTTTAACTCCCTCATATACCCCCATTAAAAAACAGGTAATGCATATAGATGCATTTATTCAGTTGATATTATTTTTCTTAAATTCCAAATAACTCTGTATTTATCGAAATGCGGGATTCAAAATAATTCGCTGAGAAAAATCTATCTACTACACCTCTTTGTTAAGAGAGTGAGCTCTGCATTATGGGCTCAGCCCATACAAAAGTGATGTGTTCCAATGGATGAAGAGTTATAATTATAAAACGATAATCTTGCAATTTGCCTAATGGTATACTGAGGCGTTGTTGCACTCGGTAATAGCCTCAGGCTTGGCTTGGGACGTTGTTTTGGCATTTGGTGAATGGCGCTCGATTTAGGCATTGGAAATCGCACGCGGCTATCAGCATCTGTTCTCGATATGGCTAACTGCATATGTTATTTGTATTATTCTGGTGCGGCTTCGTCTTTGGTTTGGCTTGTATATTTCTCCAATCATATCTGTGCCATATTGACTCAATTTTTCTCTTCGTCATTCTATTTCCTCTTTTATCTCATGCGTTATTCCTGGTTATTAATTGTGATTAGAAGGTCCAAGCTTAAATATCGAGGGAATTATTTGACATTATCAGTTTTGTGAGGTTTTATTTCTCGAAAACAAGAAGCATGAAGCTGTGGGATGAGCTACGCTTTTGTGGGGAAAAGAGGCGTTGTTGATATATTTTTCTCCCGAAATCAAAGTTCATAAAATTTATATTCTGAACGAAAAACTGTTATATTCAACACCTCTTTATTAAAAGAGTGTTCGTTATTAGGCAAATCATTGTTTTTGTTTGTCTTGATGCATTTAATTGTCCACTGAGTCTCGGATCCTTTTTCGGTCTTCTCTGATCCTAATTCTTTCTTCTCTCCAGTCTCCTTATCCTCTGGTTCTTCAACGCTCGAAGGAAATATAACTGTTTGAACTGTCTTAGTCACGAGGATCGTTTGTTGTGGAGGAGGAATTGAAGGCAGTGCTTATGAAGGTGAATGGTATTGTTGATATATTCGAGAGATTTGATAGATAAATTGGTGGTAGACCAAACATTATGGTAGTTGTTCTCTGTGTCGTTGAAAATGAAATTCTATTTATTTGCTTGGAAAAATAGATTATCTCAATAATTGTGTCTTCTTCCCATCGTGAACTATTTTCCTCTGGGGCAAGGAGCACGCGGGCCATTCGGTTTGCCAGGTTCGATTTATAGCATGATCTGGACGGAGTATGAGTAGTTATTGATGAGCACACTTGCTTTGCGATAAGATCCTCCGGGATCTCACTTGACAATAGTTTGGATATCGATGTGTGCTTTTATGTGAATGGTCGTTTTTCCTCAGTTACCTTAGCTTTTAGCATTCCCATTCAAGGAAGCGTTGTTATTAACTTTGAGGTTAGTTGTGTTTGGTGCGAAGTATTGAGGAGGAACGTATTTCTTATTTCGTGTGTTGCTTTTACTCAATCCTTAAAGGCGCTAGTGGCTGTTGTTTGGAATATTCACTTGTTCCGCTCCTCGAGGAATGGAACTGTGATGTTTTCACTGGATCTGGAAGTCTTGAATATTGCAAACAAACAGATTGCGTTATTTCAAAATAAAAAGCTGGTCATTGATTTCTGCTCGAGCTCATGAAATCCACAGGGGGTGAACAGCATCACTAACAAAACATACTTCACCGTGAGTTCAAAAAAGGTAAGATATTCGTTCATTCAGTGGTTTTAATAATAGAACAGCACAATGTCTGGGCTCCACTTCTTTGTGTACGACTTTCTATGGGTTTGAGAAAATTAAAACAATCGGAATATTGTACTAATTTAACTCACCTTTCTCAAGTTCTTACCATATATCTTCTTGGAAAAGAGTGAAATCGCTGACCTTGAAGCACACAGGCAGGAATATTTTCCAACTTAGTCTCTCAAGGAGAAAAGGCAATAAGTCGAATTCAATGACCATTAATCGAAATATTTCTGGAATTGCCTCAGTTTCAACTCTTCCCATTCTCTGCAAACGTGAGCAAAACCAATGGAGTATGGTGTTCATGTGATCTTGGACATGCTCTCATTCATCACGAAAATGATCCTATCTGGGACTCCGCAGAGCCTAAGGCTTTCACACCACCGTTCTTCTCTCTCTTTTCTTCACAGGAAAGTGTCACTACCATGTATCCACTGGGAGGCAGTGATGAACTGGCTCTCATCAAATTTGCTCCAGGGATGAAAACCGTTTTCGAGGAGCTCCAAATGTGATATTGAGGTATCATCTCTTCCAGTAAGTTGCTGCATTTCTAATTCTTCCATGCCTGAAATAGAATAATCGCATTCGCTTTCTCTGCTTTTGTTTTCTTGAGACTCGGAAGAATCAACTGAATCGGGGGAGGAATGGGCGTTGTGTTTATTGTACAATCTGCGATGAGACCATCTTGAGCGAACGGACTTCCTGGACCATACTATATCTCCTTCCTCCTGTTTCCTTCGTTTGCGAAGCCGTCTATCTCTGCTGTCACTCCGAGAGCCCTCTCCGCTTCCTTCAGACATTGACTCCTTATCATATAATCTCCTGCGGCCTCCAACCTGGACAATGCGTCTGCGGTTGTGTTTTTCTCCCCTGGAATGTGGATTGCTGTCATCGTCAATTTCATCGACTGACATGTGGCCTTGATCTTTCTCAATAACTGCAGGAGGTTGGTTCCCGCACCCCACCTGTTGATGTTGAATACTACACTGGTGTTGTCGGACCGGAGAAGGATCTTGCACACATGGTTGCGAGTGATTTGTAATGAAAAATTGTTGAGAGCCAATAAAACTGCAAGGAACTCCTTGAAATTGGATGTTTGGAGCCTTGTGATGTTGCTGAACTGTTTGTGAAAGTTAAATCTCTCTCCTCCAACTGCCAAGGTTGCTCCGCAAGCCCAAGGGGAAGCATCTGTCGTTAATATGGCGTCGGGCTTCGAGAAGTCCACCAGTTCTCTGATGAAATTCTCCTTGAGCCTTTGAATTCAGAAGTCCAATTGTCTTTTTATGCTGTTGTTCAAGAAAACCGCTCCTTCCCAACCATCTTTCTTGACCTCCTTGTTCAATAAATGGTACATTTTGTTCATGAATAAAGAGGAGTTTTTTTACGCGAACTATGCAGTGCTGAGCTGACCTATGAATGAAGCGAAGTCTCTCGTCTTTGCAAAGCTGTTCTTCCTCACTCTCTTCATCCATTTTATACACTCTTTCCTCAGTTCCCTGCGTCTCTGCTGTTCCACTGAGACAATCATACAACTCGTTTTCCATATCCATCCGAAATAATTGAAGTTCTTCTTGGGACTAAACTCGCTCTTCACAGTGTTGATGATTAGCCCCTCCTTTTGAAACCACTCGACAATTTCTTGAGTTGCAGTCTTCAGCTTGACTTGATCTAAATCCAGTAATAGGACATCGTCCAAGGATAAAATTCACCTCGCCTTCCATCTTCTTCGGATTTCTTGCGAAACTTTTCTCATGACTTTTGTGAAAATTCGCGGTGCGTCTTTGAATCCGAAGGGCATGCTCTTGAACCCGTAGTATCTTTTGTCGAACTTGAATGCAACGAATGAGGTGAAATCCTTGTGAATTTGAATCAGGAAATAAGCCTGAGAAATATCAAGCAAGGTTGTGAAATCTTCCTTCCGGATCAACCTCTCCACAGTGCAATGGTCTTCCATTTTGAAATGCATATTTTTCAGTGCGGCATTGAGTGGACAGCAATCGAGGATCAAACGGAATATCCCTGTCTTCTTCGAGCAGAAAAATTTGTTGTTAAAGCAACAGACATCTCCTTCTTCTAACTGCATTTAAATGTCTGTCTTGAGTCCTTCTTGAATTCATTCTAAACAAGCCTCTTTCTCCTCTCTGCAGCACAGGAAGATTCTGCCTTTCTTCTTTTCCTGGTTCAACTTGTCTCTTGCAGCTCTCCCCATCCAAAACGGTCTTAACCCGTCTGATATCCAGTTTGACACTCCGATCTTCTTCCATTCCTCTGCAAAGGCTTGGGTGCGGACACCAACTTTCTCCGAAAAAAATTGCTTCTTGAGGCTGAACGTGTTGATCTTCAAGTTCCCGAGCTTGTTGATCTAGTTCTCCATGAACCAATTCTCCTTGTTCTTTGTGACAAATGTGAAACAGCGCTCACATGTCTCCGCTCTGTTCTGGCCTGCAAAATTGGTTTTATCCTCTCCAGCTTATCTGTTGTCAGTAACGGATCATCCTTTTCTTCCTGAAGTGTTTTGGCTTCCTTGAAACCGAATTTGGCTTGGATGCGCATGTGGCGTGCAGCTCGGAGAGCTGCGACTGTAAGCATCATTGCATCTCACTGGATTTTTTGTGCTTTTTCTGTTTAATTGCGTGTTGCCATCAACATCGCTTTCAAAGCAGGTGACTATAAGGACACAGAGTTGCACGTTCCTTCATCGAAAGCATAGGATAACCAACTTTGAAATTGTGAATGTGTATGGATCGTAGATGGAAGGAAGGTGGGGATAGACAAGGATTCAAAATCTTGCAATGTCTGAAATAGACCTCCTTGATCAACATGATACGCAAATGCTGGACTCTGCAAGTTTTCCGCAAAGCAGAATTTGGCTGCTTCAAATCGTGGTTGTTTTTGTGAGTGAGATGTGCAAGATGAACTGATTGATGATGAGGTTTTTGAGGTAGTTGAGGAGATCGCCAATATGGGTGTTTATTTTGACATCATAAAAAAAGATCAAAAAATGAAATAATAAATATAATTGTAGAACTTAAGATCATCTATAAAATATCGATTTTTGAGAAGAACATGGCTTATATAATCACAACATTGTTTGTTTTGTTCATATTTAAAAAAACATACCTTTTTATGTTTTCAGCGAAAAATGTATTTATTGATCAAGAAAAAAGAATGAGAAAAATAAAAAAATAAAACTATTAAAGATAGATATCAAGTTTCTCAACTCACTAAACTATCCAAATAAATAAAGAATACTTTGAAAAACTTTATTGAAAAAGTTTGTTAAAAAGATTGTTACAATTAATAGATTAAATAACTTTTAAATCATGAAAGATATTGGTTTTCTTCACATTATTTTTGACTTCAACTGAAATATCATAACAAAATATCAGTCCTTTCTTTTCGATTCAGTTGCTTCATCAAACACTGAATGAAATACGAGGAAATCTATAATCAATGAATAAAACTGATTCGAACTCATATTTTTCACATTTCAACTCAGCTTCTTCAAAATCCTCCTTTTGAACATGTCTCTGAAGTTGCTTGATTTCTCTCCAGCACTTTCTGTGAAATTCTTCTCGTTGCAAACCTCGATAGCTCTGATTGCTTGTTAATCTCCTCTTAAAACTAATTTGCCTTCACATTAAGTTCATTGGCCGCTGCGTGAGCGATGAGGTGATGAAAGGAGGATGAAGAAGAAGAGGAAGAGGAAGAGGAAAAAGAAGAGGAGGAGGAAGATGTTGATTTCGAATTCCAGAAAGAAAAAGAAGAAGAAGATGATGATGATGATAAAGTTGAAAATGATAAAGAAAAGAATGAACTTGATGTGCTTGCAGATGCATATGTTGAGAAAGTGGATGGCGTTTCGATAATCAACTGCTGAATCCTTCTTTGAGTCCTGAATTCAGGCAGAAAGTCAAATCAAATTATGGTCAAAATCTTCACAGGCTTATTCCTCCTTTTTGTTGCTTTCATCCTCTTTCATGAAAGACATCATTTCTGGGTCTTCTTCTGTCTCTACCTTCTCTCCCTTCACTTCCTTCTCACTGCCCACAAGAATTTTCAATCCAACCACATAAGCTGTGTGGTTCAATACCATCATCTGCAGCTCAGCACATCCCTCATGAATGACGCGCTGCTTCTCCCAAACATACCAGCCTTGTCCAATCTGCTCTTCCTGAGAATCTCATAAGGGATTGGCACATTCACAAGCGGTGTCTGCGAGAAGAAAGAAATAAAATGAAAAGGAGAAAGAGAAGAAGAAAATGAAGAAGACATGTTCGATAAAGACGCAGAGCTTGGGCAAGACATGTCGAAGGACTTCTGCGTGAGTGAAGAGGTACATGTGACTGGAGATGAAGGAGAGAGTGGTTTTGGAGGAGTTCCAACAAGAACAGAAGGGGAAGACAACTATGTGTGTGGCAAGGGAGAAAAAGGAGGAGAAGCAAATGCTGAGGAGGCTGTGATGTTTTGAGTGTGCTGTCGAGCAAGCAATACACCTGCTGTTGTTCATCTTTATCATCACCTCCTTCTTCTCTTCACCTGTCCCTCCTCCTCCTTTCTGTTACTGCCTGTGGAAGCCTTGTGTCGAATGCATCAATTTGTGATGTGCAAAACTCGTCTTTCTCCTTCTTCTTCGTCTTCGCCTTTGGCTCTTCCTGCTGTCTTCCTTTCCTCTGCTCTGAGCTTAACTTGCTCCTGAAATCCGCCTTCTTTGCCTCTTCCATTTGAACTTGAACTTCTCTCTCTTCGCTTCTTGGCAGTATCATAAAGCGAGCAGATGAATACAATGTGCCTTGAAGCTCCTTCCCTCTTCCACCGCCATTTCTCATTCGATGCCCATTCACCTCATTCACGCTGTTCAGTACAGCCGGAGCGCTGAAGCTGTACGAAAATCTGAAGCAGAGCGGAATGCGCCACTGCAGAAGAGGAAAGCAGTTCAAATGCACATTCAGCGAAGCTGCAGAATGCATTGTTGGTGGTGATGATGATGAAGAGAATAATGAAAAAGGAGGAGGATGTGAAGAAGAAGAAGAAGAAGAGGGAGAAGAAGAGGGAGAAGAAGAATTCGAAGAAGGTGAGGAAGAGGAACAGGACGATCTGTTTGAAGACAGAGGAATCTGCGGGATCTGAACAGAGCCAGATGTTCCATCTCTGGCTGCTGAAAGAGAAATGTCCGTCTTGTCTTGCCCAATCAATGAGCTGCCCATGCAATCAGAGCGAGGCTGTGCAGATGGAAGGGGAGGAGTGCATGCTGCAAAAGGGAGTGGTAACTCTACAGGAATTTGTGCAGGAAAGCGTGGATCGTTGGCTGCGTGTGTTTTCTGCTGCTTCCCCAACGACTTAATAAACCGCCTTTCTCGCTATGCAATGGGGATCGCTGGCGCCTCTGATCCGATCGGTTGCAAAGAGGCCGATGACACAGCATGCCGAGTACCTGCAAGGCTGAAGATGCCAGAAAGAACACGCCCAACAAATGATTGAAGCCTGTGTTGATGAAGTGAAAAGTATGTTGTTTGTTAAGCACCCCAGAAATGCAGAAAATAGCAACAGAAATAACAAACGAGTTGACAAAAATATCAATTAAAATAAAATGACAAAAACGCAAACCACTCCAAATTTTCTCTGTCCACGGGGTAATTGTCGAAAATCCCAAGAATAAGTTTGAAACGTCCTTCCAATTCAGAACAAAATGAAAAAGCACATGCTTTCAAATTCATCTGGACACAAGTTCAAACAGCAAGCGCACACACAAACACAAAATAATAGTCAAAATGGATGTCCTTTAACATTTTTGATAATAAAAAATATCTTTTCAAGCACGCAATGACGCTATTTGATTACGCAGAAAACGAATATTGTGATCCGAATAGCTCTCCAAAAAATGATTCGTGAGTATCATAGAAACAGACTCTCATATTCCAATAGCTTTCATGAACTTCAGAAGAAAGACAAGATAATCTATGATTGGTTCGATTCTATGACCCAGACGGAAGTGAGAGGATCAACAGAGATGAATGTGAAGAAGGCAAAGAAGATGAAGCAATTGAAAAATGTGAAATCAGTCGAACGAAATTCAAGAAGTAGAAAATAATTTGTTTGAAGTCGTTGATTGGACCAAATGTTTTATTCAATGAGTTGATTTCATATATGGTGACACAATCGTAATCGCAATATTTGTGAAAGGCTGACTGAAATTATTTGATGAAAAATGATATCCGCAGTTCGTTGACTTTCTTTTTGAAAATGTTCTGCCCTTCACTCAGAAATTGAAAATGTTAATTATTCTCAATTTCCATTCCTTTCCATTTTCCTCTTCCATTCAGCTCACAAAACACTCAGAAAATATCAATTCCCTTCCTTTTCTTCATCTTTCGCAGTATCTTCCAAAATATCTTCTCCTCTCATTAAAAAATATCCCTCCTTCCATTTAAACACTTCTCAATTTTCTTTTTCTTTCCCGCCTTTGCCCTCTTTTCCTTTTTTTCAAATTCCATTTCTCCAGTCAACAATAATCACCTTCTTCATCGTCCTCAGCCACTTCTCTATATATTTTCTACATTTTCTTCTATAAATCTCTGCCTGTTCCTTCCTCACCCCTTTGTCTCCAAATTTTGTTCATTCAAAAACCCCTCTTGAAATATTAACATTCCAAAAAACACTCAACTTCCTCCCCTTCCCACAAATAATTCTCTTCTATCTCTTCTCTGCCCCATATCCCTCATGTGCATGGCGTTGATGAGATAAACCTCAAATACTTCTTTTGGTGGTTGAGAATATTATTAGAGAAGATGATCATGACAAAACCAGAAAAAACACCTCTGGACAGCCACCACAATGTGTACGGGCTGAAAAGACCCTCCAGTGAGATACACGATGTATTTTGTGGAGATGCATTCCATGCTGCATTTCAACCATTCTGAAGCTTAAATGAAAAGATTGATTTATCTTTGGAATGATGATGGCTACGGAAATGAGTGTGTTTGACAAAAAACAGACGATGGGCAGTTTTGTCTTTATTCATTTTTCTTTATATGAATATTTGCCTGTTGACTGTTTTTGTGTTTCATTTTCAGGGCAGGAGGTCGAAATGAATAAAAACGAATGAAAGCAGAATAGCTCATTGCTTAGGCCGACCATCCGATTGAAAAATTGAATTCATATGGAAAGTGCACATGGTTGAGAGATGGGGATGGAAATTGAATATCTAATTCTTGGAAAAAGGAGTTTCTGGATGATAAGCGTGAAATTGACAAGAAACAATAATTTTGCATTTTTCAAAAGAGGATGATTACAAAACAATTGAAAGAGAAGCGAACGTGGGTGAATCAACTATGAAAATTATTAATTGTCAAAAATTGATGATTTCTATTAATATTTATCGATTTCAACCAATCTTATTTTTTTTCAATTTCAATCACATTATATAACAAATTTTTGCGAATTAAAATTTCTTCACTATTTTTTCGCAATTATTGTTATCATGTTCATTTTTCCAGAAAGCTTTGGTTTTTTTAAGTTTTGATATTTTTTGAATTATTTATAATATTTTTTTCAAAATATGAAATAAAAACAATTGGTAACATAAAAAATCAACAAATAATTAATTATAATAATGAATTAAGTAATATTTTCGTATTATTTTGCAAAAAAATTTTTTTATCAATCCCACCCTTAATGAAAAAATTTTTCGATCAAATGTAGGAATTTTTTATGATATCAAAAATAATCACCCATATTGCTGGGAATTGGAAGTTGTGTGCACCTGAAGTTGGAATGGAGATGAAATGTGCAATTCCTATACAGCCAGAATAACCACATGGAAGGAATATCTCGATCAGTTTTTATACAGGTCCTTCCAACATAATTGTAACCTTTCAAGTTTTATTATCGGCTGAGCCCATAATGCAGAGCTCACTCCATTAATAATGAGTTGTTTGAGATTGCGGTTTTTCTCACAAATAAAAGTTCTCTGCTCTTTAAATGGAAAAGTATGCATTCCCACAATATTTTCTTTTATTGATCTCAGTTTCTCAATTTATTTCAAGTATATTTTCAATCATTTGTGTTCTTTGAAAAAAAAGCATTTTTCAAAATGACAGCTTTTCATTCCGTTGGAAAGAGCAAATTGCCGAATAAGAAAAATAACCAGAACAGTTAACAATAAAATAAAAATAAGTTTTATATATAAAAGATGAACTGAATCGTTTTATTAAAACAGAAAAATTCTTCAAAAGTCAGATTTCCAAAAATAAAAATTATTTATTTCTTCATAAATACAGCACTATAAATAAAAATTTGCACATGATTATATATGTTATATACTGATGTGTAAATGCATGAATTATCATAATTTAATTTTTAAACTTTGTTGAAAAATATGAATTTTTTGAAAAAGTTTGAGATTTGAAAAGTTCCATGGTTTCTAACGATAGTAATCAGGAAAAGGTTCCAATGGTGCGTTTGAAAACCGAAAAGCAAAGGAGGAGGATATTGAATTGGAATAGGGTTACACTTTTTCTCTGACCTTTATTTTAACCCCCACCTTTTTTTTTGTGGAGCTGGCTACGGCTTAATACAAGCTTGTAGCCAACGTTAAATAACTGGAAATGCATATAAACATCTGCGTCACATGCCTTCTGACGTGAACATTTTAGGAGTGACATGACGTGACTGAAAAAATTGCATATACTTATAAAAAAATATTAAAAAATAAAAAACAAGACATGCAAAGAATAATTGTTATTTTTTTGTAATTCATCTTTCATTATTTAGAGGGTTTTTTAAATTTTTTTCTTTTTTATAAATGGGGGAAAAAATGGACTTTAAAGTTTTTTATGCACTCTGCTAGAAAAAATTGTTTCAATCACACCATTTTCAATCTTAACTTGATTTCAAAACAAATTAGATTTTCATTAATGCGAACAAACATCATTGATGAAATAACTAAAAGTTTTGTGACCTCAAACGAATTACAAAAAATAAATCCATTTGTTTCATATTTTTTGATCACAAAAAGTTCATCAAAGATGCAAAATTTTTCAATGAAAATGCCTGAAGTCAAATACTTTGTCCCAAATGTTCATTTTCAATTTTTGTATGAACAATGGGTTGTGTCGTGATCAATTTTTAATGGTATAAATACTAAGGCCTTCGCGTCACTGCCTGTCACTGACGTAATTCTTGTCAATAAGGCATTCAGCAAAATTTCTTTATTTGTTATTCATGGATGCCTCACAAATATTTTTTTCTTCATTAAAAAACCCAGAAATAGTTTGTTAATAGTTTTTATTTTTATTTTTATTTTTTTTGTATTTTCAATAACACTTTTTTATTCTTCTTGATCAAAAAAGTTCGAGATGTATAAAGAAACTGAGAAAATGCTCAAATCACACAGACGCGAGTGGATAAAACTGAAAAAAATAGAATCCAATGAGTACACAAACTGTTTGAATTAAAAGATTTTTCTTCAAATTAATTTGGAACTAATATTTAATTTTTTCATAAGTTATTATCATCCAATGCAGGAAGAATTAATCATTTCCAAACCTACTCTCGACGTCGTTGATCGCGAATTGTTTATTGCATTCACTCCTTTGAATAAAAACAGAACTTCGAAAAAGGATTTGAACAGACTTTTCATGTGTCCATGTGAGAAAGATGGTGTTGCTTGTGGAGTGACAGGTCGAAAGGACTACTTTATGATTTATAATCACAAATGTAATTTAATTCAGAATAATCAGATATCATTGTTCTTTTCACAGAAGTCCAATTTATCAACACGGTCAGTTAATTCGAAGTTTGACAATAGCTGTTCTGAAACAACATTGAAAGGAGAGCTCACTGAATCTTTCATCAATATCGTTGCCCTAAGCAATATTTCTTTTCTATCAGTTGTAACAAATGAATTCAATGATTTTATTACAGCATTAATAAAGTCATCACAAGCGAATCCACACATGAGCAGAGAAGATATTTTCCATCGCTTAACAGAGAGAAATGTGAGTAGACTGCTTCATAAAACGAATTCAAAGAAAATTGAAAAAGCAGTTTCTATAATTTCGAACAATCCCCTTGGAGTTGTAATTGACGGAGGAGTTGTTGGGGGAGGAAGCTAAACTGCAGTTGGCGTAACAACAATGGATCAATTATCAAAACCTATCTTTTGGAAGTTGTACAAAGGCTGTGGATCAGAATCCGATTATTACAATTTGGGAACAGAAATAATGACCGAGTTGAGTGCTTATAGATGTTCTGTCAGAGCTTTGTGCTCGGATGGACTGAAACCACAAGTTTTGGCTTTGAATAGAATATCAACAAATGATTGGACGGAATTGTGTGGTTCATCACGTGCATATAATTATCCAAGACCAATTTTTGTCAGATGTCTTAATCATTTAATCAATTTGGTTGTCAGTCACGCTTTTTCGGAAAATGCAAAACTGAAGCAAATGAAGGAATTGATTATTAAATTCAGTCAGCAAGCACATTTATCAAATTTCAGAAACAGTTTGAAAAAAAGATGCCCAACATTTATTGCTACAAGATGGCTGTGTTTGTATAATATTTGTTTCTTTATAAGGCAGAATCAATCAATAATAAGCAAAACGAAAATGCTTTCAGACAAAGAAATATTTGAAATTGCACTTTCTGAATTGTTGCTGTATCCACTTTATTCGATGCATCTGATTTTTGAAAAAGAATCTATAAACTTGGAGATGCCTTTCCTGTTGTTATTCAAGCAATGAATTTGTTTTATTCTTTTTCAATATATGAATATTTCCAGAGTGGAGAATGGCATTATGCATTGACAGATATAGTCATTCTGTTATATAACTATCCACTTTGTAATTTTTCTGGGCAATTACTTGCAACAACTTACGCAATAACTCCAACAGGATCAAATAAACATCGAACCAACAAATTCACTTGTTACCTGAGAGAACGTTTGGATATATTCAAAAAACAAATATTATTATAAAACTATTCATATTTTTCTTTTATCTCGAAAATTTTATTTTATTAAGTTTCAGAAACAATAATTTACGTGTCCAAAAAATCAAGTGAATCTCGATCACGTTCTTGCAGCAAAGACTCATTTGAATCAATGTGTCAGATTCAAAACTTATCTGTTCATTCTTCTTATTCGTCGTCATCTTCGTCATCATCATCGTCATCGTCTTCTTTATCTTTATCATTATCTTCTTCTTCCCCATCCTCCACAAATATTTCCTTATTCCCCACGTTTTCCATTTTCCATGATTCAACACCATTTCTGTCAATACAAAATCCTAATATTAAAACTTTATCGGATCATTTATTACAAGACATTTCATTTCTTTCTACAGAAATACTGCAAAAAGCTTTTGAAAACTCTGAAAAAGCAATTGAGGAATTAAGTGAGACCGTTTCTGTTTCAGCTTTCACTGCTTCTGATGCAACAAACTGCGCAAAAACTCAAAATGTCGAGTTTTCAAATTCAAAGCTTCAAGAATTATATTGTTTCATATCAACGCTTTGTTCAAATTTATAGGAAAATGCAAAAGGAGTTGATGAACGATATGAAACCGATGATTTTGAAGAACAAGATTTGTTTGGGTTGATTTTGGCGGAGGAGGAAGAAAAGGATGATGAATTTCTGTATGAATGCAATCAATCAAATCTTATCAATTTCTACAGCACTAGAAAAACTACTCAACGTTATGAAAAATCGGACAGTTTGCCAGAAGACAAATCAGAAAGAGCACAAATTAATAAAGAAAATACAACAAATTCAAAAGAACGAACGAGAAATGAAGAAAACAACGAAAGATAAAACGAAAGCGACAGTGATGTGGATTTCATTAGCAATTTTTCTTGTTTCAGAAGAATAGAAGAATGTAATGTTGATTTAGAAAACCAAACTTTGAAAAATATTTGGGATTATTTATTTTCTGATTGGTTTGGAAGGATTGTGGCATTCTTTAGAGACTTGTTAGATCATATGACGGACGAAAGGCACAACAGAATAAAGTCTCAATACATGAAGTGTTTTTAAAGAATTATTACTAAAAAAGAGAAAGAAGAAGTCATCGAAGAAGATGGTTACATTTTTTATCAAGATTTTGGTTCCTTCAGTGAAACACATACAATACTTTCTAATATAGCTTTCTGTATAATAACTTCGCCATGCAGTGAATCATTCTGTGAATGAATATTTTTAAAAGCCCGAAAAATAATTGGAGATCGTAGCCACAATATTTCAGACAGAACACTAAATGCTCTTCTTCGTCTTTTATTTCTCATGGGAATAAATTTTTTCTGTTTTGAATCTATTGAATCGATCATTTTGTTTGTCACTTATTCATTTTCTTTCCCATATCGCTTGACCTTTCCAAAAAGCTGAAATATAGAACAGAATTTTAATGTTTTTATGTTTTGACAGAAAATCGAAGTTAATTTTCTGAAAATTGAATGAGCTGAAGCAAAAAGAAAAGACGAAATATGTGATTTAAGGAGAATAGAATCTGACCGGTGTGGAAATGGAGCAGAGAATGCGTTAATGGTGGGAGGCAATCCGCTGGATGTGTAGGATAATAAAGCTGTGTTAAACAGTCTGGAGGCAGAGGAGGAAACAGAGTCATGCGATGCGGAAGAGTTATAACTTTTGCATGGCATGGGCTTGGAGCTGTTGGTTAGGAATACTTGTGTCGTGCTGCAGAATGAAGTGAGTGTGCTTTATGAGACAGTGATTGAAGTGGTGCAAATGACACACAAGTCTGTGGAAATGAATCTTTTGAATATAAGTGCTCCAGAAAGCAGGAAAGGCGGAACTGTGTCAGCGGATCTTGGAGCTGAGAAGTATCTGAAGCAAAAACAGTAAAGCAGCATTAGGATGAACAAATTCAATGTGTTTGTGTTCGCAGTTCAGTGGGCGATGCAAGTTTATGTATGTGGGGAGAGCTCGGGGAGCACGGAGGTGGAGATGAAGCCATTGGAGTTCAGCAAGAACGAGGCGCGGTGGGGGAAGAATACGTATGTGCATGATATTAGTCTGGCGGCAGTGGTGAAAAAGGAGCGGATACTATTTGGGTGGGAGATGTGGATGGGAGACGAGGATTCTGAGGAAGAAGAAGAAGAAGAAATATTTGCTGTTGATTAAGTTTTGTTGAATTAAGGAACTGAATTTGATCTGCCTCTGCCTTTTTGATCGGAATAGTTGAGCTGAGAGTCTTCAACGACAGCTGCTGAATGGTTGATGGAATGCTTTGTTGTGTGTTGTGTTTTTGACATTCTCTTTGAAAGACCATATGAATCTGTGTTCAAAGAAGACACCAATGAGCTTGATGAAGACAAAAAGGTATGCATCTGAGGAAGATAACTGGTTTTTCCGGAGGACTAGTTAATTGCTTTTGATTTGTGAAGAACACTGCACATGCTTCCCATCCACCAATGCCATCATACGCGATAGAAACGGGTTAAACGGAAGGACAGTCCCACACAAAAGCTGAATCCTGCAGCTGGTCACTTCTCTCGTAAACATTGAGGATGTGAACGACCCTGCTCGCTTCTTTGGAGAGAATATGGTTGACTGTGTGCGATTCTGTGTATGTGTCTGTGTTTTCATCAGTGTCTGTGACTGCGAATGAGAATGTATTTGTCCCTCACCTTTGCCTGGTGAAACAAACAATCTTCCTGTACTCGCTTTTGTCAGCATTGCCAAGTGCTTTGAGGAAGCAGAAGAAGGCAGAAGGCAACCGAGTTTGGCTGTGTTTCCATCTTCACCTGCAAAAAGAGGATAATCTGTGATTCTATCACTTCTATCACTTCTATCACTTCTGCTGCTTCTATTGCAGTTGCGGTTACTGTTGTTTTCTTCGCCAAGCGGAGAAAGCAAAGAAAGAGCAGCCTTCATCGACCAGAGGAGCGATGTCACTCCTCTCAGCACTTCCACCTCGTCTGACGGCAGACGCAGATAAAGCGAGGCTGCCGGCGCACGTGACGACTGCAGAACAAGAGGCCTTTCACAGAGCATTGAACGTCTTTTGAAAGAAGAAGATAAAGAAGAAGAAGAATTGCTGATAGAGCGAAGGAAAGAGGATGTTGAATGGGATTGCAGCTCGTCAAAGCGGAGGGAGGACTTGAGAGAAAAAGGCTGGAACGTGCTTTGTTGTGCGTGGAGGTGCTGAGAAGGATGTGAAGATTGTGAAGAAGAAGAAGCAGCAGAAGAAGAAACAGAAGTTCCAGAATTAATCACATCGCTCTTCGTTCTTCCATGGATTGATTTCGCAGGCACAGCTGAAGGGGAAGATAAGATCATTGATTGATTAGAAGCGAAGGATGTGGATGAATAGAGCTGATTGTTAGAGAAAGGAAGCATTCAATTTGTTTCCTTTGAGGAGTGTTTTTGAACGGTTTCTTTGCTTCTCAGCAGCAAACTGCCTGTGGAGTCAGCTTTTGCAATGGAAGAGTGAGGGTCATGTGGTGATTGATATGATTGATATGATTGCTATGTATTTAATGATTGAATTGATTGAATAGATTGAATTGGTTGAGATGACTGAGGTGATTGAGGTGTTTGCAATGGAACAGAAGAAGAAGGAGAAGGAGAAGAGGATGAAGATGAGACAGAATGTGAGGTGGAAGACGGAGAGTTGTCTGAGGTGAGTGAAGGGGAAGAAGAAGAAGAAGTGAATGTTGATGAAGATGAAGATGTGGAAGAGGATAAAGAAGAAGGTGACATTTAAAGTGAAGGCGAAGCAGCACGCTGTTCTGTTGAAGAATAAGAAGAAGAGGAAGAAGAAGATAATTGGAGGAGAAGAAGAAGAAGAAGAAGAAGAAGAAGAAAATAAATGCAAAAGAGAAAAAGAAAGAGAAGGAGAAGGAGAAAGAGAAGGAGAAGGAGAAGGAGAAAGAGGAAAGGAAGGAGAAGAAGACAAGGAAGAGAAAGAAGAGGAACGAAGATGAGAGAAGAGTAGGTAGAGAAGAGAAATGGAATAATAGAAGAAAATATTATAATAGAGAAGAGAAATTAACAAATAATTACAAAGAAAAGCGTTATGCATTGAAACTGATTTGAATAAACAAACTCGCATGCACTTTGTTCTGAATTGACACAAAAACAAAGAAATGGGAATCATATAAAGAAAAGAGAGAGAAAGAAAAAAAAGATATATATATATTTAGAGAAAGAGAAATATAAAAGGAGAAAATAAATATTACATGGAAGAGTTAGAAAAGAAATAAAGAAAGACGATTAATTTGACACAAAAATGTTGCTGTTGTTTTCTCGACAGCGGTCTTTGTTGAACAGCCGATACACTTTACTCCATTCTCAATGGCTCAGCTGTCAGCTCTTCAAATTCTTTTGATAAACTTGATGCAACATTTTTCAAATGCTGGAGGTGAAAGAAGAAGAAGTAGAAGAGAGAAAAAAGAAAGAAATGCAAATATTTTGATGGAAGAACAAAAAAAGAAGAATTTTTCTGAAGTATTTGAAATGAGTTGACAGAAGATGATTAATTGGATAAAGTAATATCTACACAAGGAGAGGTAGAAGAAGGAGTTGAAGAGAAAGAAAAAACAGAAAAAGATAAATATAAAGTTGAATATAAATAAAAAAGGGGATGAAGAAAATCAAATAAGTCAATGCAAATCGCTGTGATGCTCACTAACTTTTCATTTGAACAAAGTAAAAACGATCACAAAAAATCAGAGCAACAATTAATTGAAAAGAACAACTAAAATTTAAAAGAGACTTAAATTGTAATAAACTTTTAATTCAAATCAGATTGTTTTTTAGCATATTCAAAATAAAGTGTTTTAATTCATATTCATAGATTATAATTCTATCATTTCGATAATATAGCGAACAACATGTCAAATTTTTTTTTTTGCTTCTAAAAACAATTGTTAAATCGAAAGGATAAAATTGTATAGTGAGAATTGAAAATAATAAATATTTAAAATATGATAATTATGTATTTCGAAGATAAAACATGTTGAACATAAATATTAACTTAGGTTAAAAGATTTTGAAAAAAGATTAATAATAAAAATAAGACACTGATAACAAAGCTTCAAAAACATAAAAAAATAAATTGCAAAATCTTGATGTAATTTTTATAGAATGAAATGACTTCTGTTTAAGTGCAAAATAGAAATTAAATAAATGAATATTTAATTAAGGTTTGTTGAATGTGAATTGCGAAAAAATTTTTGTTTTGAAACTTTTGAATTATTGGAAAGTGTTTTATCCTTTTCTGAGAATAATTTAAAATATAGTTTGTTTCAGGTAATAAAAAAAAAAAAAAAAATAAAAATAAAAAAATAAAAAAAAATAAAAAAAAAATAAAAAAAGTGCCGGGCAATGACTGACGAGAGACCACCTTTTTCAAGGTGACGCATATGTTTAAATGCATATATTAATATGTTTTTCTTAAACAGAAAAAAATTTTTTTCGAATATTTTTGATTTAGAGATCTCTGTATTTTTAAATTTTATTTTTTGATCATTAAATTGATTATCTTTCCATGAATATAACATTCTGAAAGTTTTAAGCAACATCATCATTACACATCATATCCTTTTTATTGTATTAATAATTTTTCACATTTCAGAAGTTTATTTTTCATCTGTTTTCTCATTTCATCCACTTTTCGAAAAAATGAAATTTTTGATAGAATTAAAAACAATTTTTAAATTTAATAAGTTGTATCTTATTTAAAACTCAATATATTATTTTACACTCATATAATTTTTTTTTGAATAAGTGCGTTTGGTTTTAAAAATCAAAAATACCAGAATCGATGTTTTTCATATTTCTATTAAAAATCAAATTTGCAAAACTTTTTTGTATATCTGAATAATTAACAATTTCAACATATATTAAGGATCACCTTCAAAATTTTTTCAAAAATTCATCATTCTTCAAAAATTTCATTTTTTCGAAAAGTGGATGAAATGAGAAAACAAGTGAAAAAGAAGCTTGTGAAATGTGAAAAGTTAAAAAAGCAATAAAAAGGATATGATGTGCATTGATGATGTAGCTTAAAACTTCCAAAATGTTATATTCATGGAAAGACCATCAATTTAATGATCAAAAAATAAAATTAAAAAATACGGAGATCTCTTGGAAAAAAAATTTCATTAAAAAATTTTTTCTACATAAGTGAAATATATAAAAATAAACGTTTCTCGTCATTTTTCGTTGGCTACGAGCTTGTATTAAGCTGGAGCCAGCTCCACAAAAAAAAAGGTGTGGGTTAAAATATAGGTCAGAGTAAAAGTGTAACTCTACTTGAGAATTGCTTGTTTGTCATAAATTTTGCAAGTGCAATATCTTATGCTAAATACACCTTTGTGCAATTTGAAGATTTATATTCAAAGAACTAATCAAATTTGAATTTATTTAATGCAATGGCCTGCTCATCACCTCACGAGAAGTTGATTGTGGATTTGAGGGATTCATTGTTCATGCTGTTGCATGGAAGGAATGAGAAGAAGGAGATGGCGATTGGGAGTTTGCAGGAGAGGGAGCAGACAGCAGCACAGGTCCTGTTCTGGGTGGCAAATGGGGCACTTTATTCATTTTCCGAGATGGAAAACCCTCTTCAATCGCTTACTAATCTGAGTCCCCACATTGTGCTGTTCTCAGAACATATGGTCATCTGCATCGTCATGCATTCTGATTTATTGTCAGATGATAGTTCAGACTCATCGTCCATCTCTTCATCATCAACTGTTGTCACGTCTGCAAGTGATGATGATGATGAAAGTGACTCCCTTCCCTCATCTGCTTTTGAAGATGAAGATAGCTTCAAAAAAGAGTGCTTGAGGTGGAAGGCACCAGAACTGCTGATCAACAATAAATTTGGGGCAACAAAGGAGTCTGTGGTGTTCTCGATCGGGATGATGCTGTGGGAATGCTTAACGCTTCAGATCCCATTTGGTAAACATGAGGCAGAAAAAAGTAACTGAAATGGAGGTGAGTGGAAATTTGTCAGATTTCGAAGTCATGAAGAAGCCAATGCTTTTGAAGTTTTTGAAACAACTTTCTCATCAAAAAATAAAGTGTCAATTTATTTATTTAGAGAAAATGAAATGAGAATAAATTTTTTAACGAAATAGAAATAATATTTTTTTGAAAATGTTCGTGTTTTTCGAAAAATAAATAATAAATTAAACATTCAACAATGCGATATTGCCATTGATGAATGTTTCAAATTTGCTTAAAGAATAATTTGAAACTTCCATAATAAAAAATTATTAAAAATGTCGAGCTTTGATGTTCAGATTTATTTGTATGATTTAAGCCATGGAATGGTGCGGTCCATGTCGGCCATGCTAATTGGAAAAACTTTGGAAGGCCTGTGGCACACGGGGATTGTTGTGTAGTTTGAATTCAATTTTTCTTGAGAAATTGGCAATTTCAATTGGAGCTGTTGTTAATGGTCGCTCAAATAAATGCTTTTGCAATTCGACGCGAAAACGCATCATTTTTCAAGTGGCAAAGAATATTATTACAGCGGGGGCATTCAAAGGTTTCGAGCGATTTGATTGTTGAGTTTTGATGTTTGGCTTTTTGCTTCAAAAGCGATCTTCCTGCATGCTTATTTGGTGTTGCTGTATTGGGTCTAATTTTTGTTGCATATTTGTTTTGTTTCAGGGGCGTTCTGCAGCTGGTGCACCGACGAAAATTATTCCGTTTGCTGAGTTAAATTTTTCTTACGATTCTTTTTTCACAAAGGAAATGCGAACTTTTTGTAGAATGGGGGAGACGACGATACCGCAAGATGTGTTTGAGCAGTTCTTGAATGAAATCTCGCCTCGATACACGATGGGGTCGTATAATTTGCTGGAGCACAACTGCAACAACTTTACAAACGAGGCGTGCCAGTTCCTGACGGGAAAGCAGATTCCAAGCTGTATGATGTTTGGCTGTAAGTGAATTGAATTTTATAGTCTGGTTATGAAAAGATATTATTGATCTTCCACGAGAATTTCTTTCCACTCCAGTTGGACAGCAGTTTAAGCCGTTGATTGATTCGTTTTTTGGAGGGGGAGATCCACTTCAAGGAAGAGCAGTTGTATGGAAAATGATTTTTTCTTTCATTACTTACTTTCTTACTTATTTATTTTCCATAATTCCAAATATTCCTGTATATAATTTGTGGGGGGGTGGTGCAATGTGTGCAACAGCCAGGAGGGAGCTTTGGAGGCCAGGCGAGTGGAGCAGCAGGAGCAGCGTCTTCTTTCTCTTCTCCTTCTCATTTTCCGATTTTGGGGGCATCTGCCAAGTACCTTTACGAGACAGGCAATTACGACCGCATCCTGGCGAAGCTGCTTGAGAACCACACTCATTTCAAAGAAAGCTTGCTGAAAGCATCTTCTTCTACTTCTCCTTCTTCTCCTTCTTCATCAGCATCCATCTCCAATCCAGGTGTCCTGCAAGAATTCGATCTCTCTCTTCTGCAGTCGAAGGCCGTGAAGGACTTCTTCAGCTGTGTGCTGACACAGCACTCGCAGCAGACATCCAATGCAGCTCATTCGCCTCAATCGCTTCCAGCCATCCCGGCAGGCGTTGTGGGTGTGCTGACGCGCCTGCGCTGCTGCTGGCCATCTGAGCTGCTTGTCCCTGTTGTCGACCTCCTTCGCATCCTCGCGCTGCACCCGAAAGGCGCTGAGCTGCTCTGCAAAGAGCCTTCTTCCTCTTCCTCTCCTTCATCATCACCAACTGATGCAAAGCCCCGCATCCACGCCCCGCTGTCAATAATCAACCTGTTCAAACAATATGCTCTTCCGAACTTATCATCATCATCATCATTCACCAACACATCCATTTCCTCTTCTCCTTCTCTTTCTTCTCTTTCTTCTTCCACTTCTTCATTGAAGTCATCTCCAGCAGCAGCATTGCGGCTGGTGTGTATGCGGATAGCAGTGAATCTCTTTGCGAGTGAGACAGGTGCTGCATTTGTGACGAGCCCAGAGCGTCTGCCGTTCTTTGTGGAGGCAGCTGTGTCGTGTGTGGAGGACAGTGAGAAAGAAAAAGAAGAAGAAGAAGCCAAAAGAGAAGAAGAGGGAAAAGGAAAAGAAGAAGCAGCGAGGGCAGCGCGTGGGGCAGCAGCGGTGCAGCTGGCGGGGTCGTGTCTGCTGCACAACATTGCCCTGCGGCTGGGAGAGCGGAAGGGGCAGTGCGAGGCGCTGTGCGAGGGCGGGGTGGCGGTGCTGGCGCGGGCAGTGAGGAAGGAGTGGAAGGCGAAAGGGGAGGAGTTTGCCAGGAACGAGGAAGACGTGCTGGAGGAGAGGCCGGTGGCGCTGGATTCGCTGGCCACGCTGCTGAAGGCGCTGGGTGTGGTGTGCCTGGACAACGACGTGGCTGCTGCAGTTCTGGTCTCGTTGCCTGAGGAGGGCAGCATCGTCGACGCGTTGGCTGAGATGAAGGAGAAGCCGCAGTGGCTGCCTGTTAGGGGGATTGCAGCTGAGATTCTGAACATCGTTGAAATGGTCTGAGGATATAGCGTTTGGCTGCTGGCCTCTCTTTTCACGCACCTTATTTTTTTTACACTTATTTTGAGAAATTTTTTTTATAAAAACACAAAAAATTTGCGAAATATGAACTGTTTATTTTTCAAAGAAAGATTGTTTGTCTCATCAGTTGAATCCTGATTATTGAAGAATTTTCAATTTATTATCAGTGGATTGAATTCATTGGAGAGAACTTTTCGCTCACTATTACATTCAATTCGGTTTTTCAAGTGAAATGTCATCTTTCAACATAATATTTATTTCTTTTCGATGATGAACCAACTTATTCAAAAAAAACAGGAAAGATTTCTATAGTTTCTGCTTTCTAAATATTGTTGTGATTTATTTGAAAATTAGAGGAAACCAGAAATTTCCTTTGTTAAAAAAAATCTGTTTTGTAATTATTCCCATTGAAATCAACAAAATCACAACAAATTTCCAAAAAAAAGCAAAAGAAAAGAAAGGAAAAGAAAAAGAAATCAATTTATGATTTTTTGAAAAGATTTCATTCATTGATTTCTATGCATTAAAAAATGCTCTTCATTCTCAATTTCTATGAATAAAAAAGCTAGGCCAAATTGTTTGATAATTGTGTTGAAAACAGTAGAGCTTTCATTTAATGCAGTAACATTTTAAAAACAAAAAAGAAAATAAATATGGATGTGATTATTATTAATGAGCAATTTTTTGTGAATAGAATAATTATAATAATAATAATAATAATAATAATATTGAGCATAGTTCATACTTGATATGAGTATGGAAAATTGCAGAAATGTGTTTATGGAGAAATTTTAGAAAAAGATTTTTTCTGATCAAAAATAAATATTTTTATATTTTCATTAAAAAAAGTGACTGATTAATTCTTTTAAAGCTTCGAAAAAATGAAAAACATATTAAAATGATATTATTCAAATAAAAATTATATTTAAGGCTCATATTCAAAGGAACTTGCCCCATCTCCTGCTCCGAAATCTTTATCAGATTCAACATCACTATTTTCATTGACAACATCATCCATGTCTGGAATTTTATTATTTTTATCAGTGATTTCTTCGTCTTCTTCTTTTTCCATTTGAACATGTGCAAGTTCCTTTACAAAACACAGTCATTTTATTAATAGAATGAACGTTTAATCAAATGTTGATTTCACCAATAACAGTGAAAGATAATCATGCATAAGTCTGATCATTGTTTCAAATCGAGGGAAAGTGCATCGCAAATGTTTCCATAATCCTTCAATTGTATTAAGATAAACACCAGTTTCTGGGTTTCTATAATGTATTTTGCGGAACGCATTTTGATGTGTATGTCAAAGTGTTTCCATCAAAGAATAAGCACGTGGTTCATATGAAATAATAAATGTTCCAGTTTTGATGTCTTTCTTGATAATTGGAATTGAAGTTTCCTTTTTTTTGTTAACAACAACAACCATAAACCGTTTCCCCGCTCCACCACCCTCTAATCTTTTTTCCCCTCCGATAATCCACATTGTCTTTTTCTTTCTTCTTCTCCTGTTCTTTTGTTTTCGCCAAATTGTTTTATCAATTTCTGCTGTTGTTCCCTCACCTCAAATCACTCACTGTCTTTCGTTCCACATTTGTGAGCAAGTGCACCTAATCACACTTCCCCAGTATCCGACTGTGTCCTTATCAACAGAAAGAAGCGAAGAAATTGGGTGATTATTTTTGAAATAATTATTTTTCATTGTTTTTTTTCGGATGCATGAGAATTACGAAACAACATATTTAATCAATAAAAACCAAAATGTTAAAACAAAAATCTGTATTTTTTCTTAATATTTGCAAAAATAAAAAGTGATAGTAATTTTCAATAATTATTCTTGATCGCAAAATAAATAATACTTTTTATCCAGTGAAATGATTTTTTATTGATGTTTTTTTCAGCAAGGAGATACTATTTTCAAAGGAGTCATCTCTATCAGAGCACATTGAATTTATATTTTTGAGATGACTGTTTAGGAAACAGTCTAAGCAATTTTGTCTAACTTTTCGAAAAATTACATTTCAGAATGGTTTTCAAATGTTTTTGCTTCATTTAAGCAATTTCAATATATAACGAACAAATATGAATTGAAAGATATCTCTTTATATTTTTTTGTTGTTCAAAAATTGTTATTTATTGAAGTTTCGAGAAATAGTAACAAAAACACATGCATGAGCACAAACAGCTTTTTTCATATAAATTTATTTGAAAATAATGAATATAACTTAATGAGTTTTTCACAAAATTTAAAAAAATTTGAGTTTAGAAAAAGTGAGCAAGGAATTGACAGTTATTATTAGAATTGACAAAAATTTAACTTCAAAAGCAATTTCTTTTGTTAAAGATTTATTGTGAATTCGTCGTTTCAAAAATAATATTGATTTATGGAAAGATAAAAAAGAGTGACAGAAATTTAAAGAAAGAAAAAGAATTTGTTTTTTATGTTCAAGTTAAATATTTAACTTGCATATGTTGTCCTTTTACAAATTTCACACTCATCAACACCTATTTATGAATAAGCTTCCTCAGCGTAATCCCTCTTGTTGACTGCGCATTCTTTATCACTAGAAAGCGTTATTTGCTTTCACAATTTTCTCCTCCACCTTCCACATCCACCCACCTTCCCTCAACAACAACAACCACCACCAATGCCCCCTCTTCCTCTCTGCCCATGCCTCCCTCGCCCTCACAAACTTCACCCTCACCACCCCTCAACCTGCCATCTTCTCTTTCCCCCTTTTCTCCTTCCCAAAAAATCTCCTTTCAGATGCCCACTCTCCAATCCCTGCCTCCATCTCCATCTCCCACTCCTTCTTCTCCTCTTTCGTCTCCCTCATCCAGCCCTTCCTTTTTTCTCCTTCTTCCCTCTCTTCCCCATCCCCTTCTCCATCTCCTTCCCTTTCCTCTTCTCCTTCATCTTCCTCATCCTCATCCACATCATCTTCTTTTTCTTCCCCTTCCCCTTCCCCTTCCCCTTCGATTTCCCCTTCCCCTTCCCCTCTCCATATCTATCACCAATCCCATCCTCACCTCCAAATCCACCTCCATCTCCATCTCTCAAACACACTTTTCTCCAACATCTCCTCTCCTCAATCCCCTCTATCTCTTCCATCCCTTCCCTCACATTCACTCAATATATTAATCTCAACCACTTCTTCCATTTCCACTTCCTCTTCCACCAACATCAACTCCAATTCAATCCCCTCCTTCTCCCTTCATTCATCCCTTTCCATCCACTCAACCATCTTCCTCCACACCCACAATCCCATCGATGGAGCCAT
The DNA here is from genome assembly GCF_001643675.1 of Monocercomonoides exilis. NCBI lineage: Eukaryota > Preaxostyla > Oxymonadida > Polymastigidae > Monocercomonoides > Monocercomonoides exilis. Next base: position 761,557 of record NW_027150553.1, on the reverse strand, counting down.
CCTCCCAAATCTCAACAGTCCATTCACTTCTCTCTCTGCCTTCAACACCTCTTTTCTCCACCAAACACGCTCTTCATCAAATGCTGCTGTGGTTCATGAAGGAACTGAATCTCAAAGAGTGAAACCTGGAAGATTGACTGCTTTTGATACAAATAACCATCGCTTCGAATGGTGCGAATGGAACGATTCAAATGGTGGATCTTCATCTGGCGGTGCACTTTATGTTTATTGCACTAATGCAAATCTCACAATCACTTCTTGCTCATTCAATAATTGCTCAAATACAAATCATGGTGGAGCGTTATATTGCGATAGATTGTTGAAAATTGATATCACAGAATCCAATTTCTCAAATTGTACAGCTGCCCATGGAGGGGCAATTTGCATTGATGGTCGGCAATCATCTTCCGTTTATTCATTTTCAGACAACAGAGTGGAAAATTGTCAAATAACTAGCATTTATGGAACTGGTTGGTATTTCTATATTGGTGATTTTTCTTCAAACGGTCAATTCCTGCTCACTAAATGTAAGTGCATCTCAAATTCTGGAGGTGATTTTGCTGGTTCTCTAACATTTTCAAATCCTCCAAGCAACAAACCGAGTCAATTTTTAGTCAGTGATTGCCAATTCATCAACAACAAAGTCGAAAATCCAACTACCTACGGAGGTGCTGCGCTGTGCTGCACAAGAACATATGATTGGACGAGCGGGTTCAAATTCATCACATTCTGCTTCTTTGATGGAAACACAGCAACAAATGGAAGAGGAAATGATGTGTTCTTCAATGGTAATTCCATCACCCAATCCCCGTTTGAGAATTGTGGTTCAACAACTCCAACAAAAAGAGTGTGGAATCAAGGAACAGCTGACAATGCAGTGTGCAACAGTTGGCTTCCAATCATCAACCAGAACAAAATAGTTGCAAATGGTGGAAGTGATGTCGATACCTGTGGAAAAACACAGCAAAGCTCCTGTGCCACAGTGGAGTGTGCTCTCGAATGCGTTGCTCCCTTTAGCGATGCCTCTCTCTCTTTTCTCGTCTCCACTTTCACTCCCACAAAGACTCTCACATTCAGCGCTGTCGATACAAAATTCACTACAAATGATGAACTTTATCACAATTTTCAAAACTATTTCTTCAAATTCTGATAATTTTCCATTTCACTTCATATTTATGAGCTTCCATCTTCTTTTCAACTAAAGCACATATCATCACATATCTTTCAAAGAGCCCAAAATCAGCACAGGTTATATTATTTCTTTGTCATTTTCCATTTGATTTGGCTTCTTCATCAAATGAAAATAAAGCTCGTTGCTAAATGGAATCATCCGTTTTCCTTTCTTCAAAAATAATTTCTTCAAGCTCATTCGAAGGTTTTCTACAAATTATAATTTCCTCACCTTTCTGATTCAGATGTCAACCTGATATTCGTTCCACGTTTTTAATAGAATTTTCCTTCAATTATTTGTTTTCAAATAAATTATGTTCTCCTTATTTAATCATCCTCTCATTCCATTGAAGGCACATGACGTTGTGAAATTTGTCGAAGGTCATCCTCATAATCATTCGCCCCAAACATCCTATCCTGTCCTGTTCTTTATGTTTTCGGTGAATTCTTTCATCTTCCAAATGAAAAAAGTTAGATTCGACTCCTTCTTTTAATGAATATCTCCTGATCTGCTATTCTGGATCAAAATATCTCAATTCATTGCCGTGTTAGGTCTGGCTGAAATTCTATGTCAGAATGAACATTTCTTTTGAGTTTCCTATTTCAGCAGATTTAAATGCCTCTTGGTGAATTCGAGAGGAGTTGAATGATATGAAAAAATCAACATAATTCTTGATGTTCATCGAAGAAGGCGTTGAAGAAGACAATGAAGAAGATAATATGAAAAGACTGATGCTGAATAGATCGCTTTTTTCACCATCGGAATTGTTAAAAAAAAATGAAACGAAGAATCATTTGACGATTGATCTGCCGAGTTTAGGAAAAGTGAATGAAGCTATTTTCCTTTCGGTTTTGCGGAGCTGCAGATTGAACAGCAAATACACATCAGAAGGTCGATGATCTGATCCAATATCAAGTGAGTGAAAATGATATTGAAGGAGTTAAAGAAGAATATAACAATGAAGTTGAAGATGGTACAGCTTGTGGAAAAGGAAATGACGAAGAAGAAATTAAAGAATCGGAAGAAGATAAAGGAAATGAAGAAGAAAAAGAAGAAGAAGAAGAAGAAGAAGAAGATGGTGAAAAAGAAGAATTGAAGTTGGTGTAATACAGTCCAAAAGGCAGAGGAAGGCTGGATTGTTTAAGAGGATGAATCGGATGGAGATGCAGAAAGCAGTGAAGAAGAACAAGAAACAGATGATGATGATAGAGGAATCTGTTTGCATTCTTCTTGCTGCATCACAACTGAAGCACTTCTACTCAGATGCTAAAAATGAGGCTGACTCCCATCATTCAATGCATTTTAGGCAAATGAAGGTGATAATGGTGAAGAAGGAGAAGGATGATGCTCATTCATCATATTCCGTCTTTTCAAACAATTCCGAATGTCATTGTTCCAACCAAGAAGACGATGTTTTGCTGCTCCTCTCTTCCCTTCCCCTCCTTCTTCCCTCTGTTCTCCCAATGGCTGCAGAAGAGGCAGCGTTTCTTCCTCACAAAATGACCCAGGCAACTTTTCAAGCTTTTCCAATGTGTCATATAATTCATCCCCAGTCAAATTCTTTACAGTTTTTTATATTCCTTTGGCTTTTGAGGGTATTGAAATACTTTGTTGTGTGTTCCTTTCCTCAATCCCTTATTATCTCTTTCTTTTTCACTTCTTCCTCCAAGTCAATCAAACCACCCTCTTTTCCTCGCTCCTCATTCATCTCCAAACCATTCGCAGACATTTCCACTTGTTCCTCATCTTTTCTCACTCCCTCTGTACTTCCATCAAAAGTTATGCCCAAAGACCCATCTGCCTCTTCTTCTTCTGCCCTCCTGTTCTCCAGTTGGGTTCCATCGGATGGAGAAGAACTGCACAATTCTGGTTCTTCTGAATGCTGCTTGTTTGCACCAGCCTCAGCCTCTGCCTTTACAAACCTCAGCCCACTCAGCCCAAGCGCCTCCACAACCAGCGGCGACATCGTTTCTTCCAGTTTCCCCTGTTTCTCTTTGATTTTCTCCACAAACTCTCTGTGTGCTGTCGGATACCCACCTTTCTCCTCATTTCCATTTCCTTCCTCTGCCTCTTCTCTCCCCTACAGCACAGCCAGCGCAATCTCCTCAGGCAACAGAACCACATCTCCCATCTCCCATCCTCAGCCCCTCTGCCTTTAACAGTCCCTTCTCCACCATCTCCCCCGCTTCTCACACACACTGCTACCCCTCGCTCCATCATTTCATCGTCCAGCTTCACCACCACACGCCTCGACCGCAGCGATCGCCATATCTGCAGTGAAAATTCAAACAGATCGAAGATCAACGAGAAAGCATTCACATCTGCCGCTGCAAAGATCCGCTTGCTCCCCGACTTCGTGCCCACCGACGCTGCAAGTGACTCAAGCTGCATCACTAGCAGAACCGAAAGCTTTGCAAAAAGTGCAATAATCCAGGTGCAAGCAACACCTCCACACATCACACCCCAACGCACAACAACATATCTTCGCAGCGTCTGTTGCTCCCTCAGAAACGACTATCTGTGATTTTCATTCACTTCAGCTGGCTCAGGCACCACAATATGCAGCCGCCTCTATATGTTGTCCATCACTGCTGCCAATGTGCATAAAGCATTCGTCGTAGACACATCCGAACTGTCAACTGCAAGTGCTGAAATGATGTTGATAAGTATTATGGCTTTTCACCTTTCACCGTCTTCTTCTCTTTGCTTCCTCATATCTTTAATGGAGAACCAGGTTGGCATGCTTCTTCAGATTGTGTTGAATGTTGATGAAGAAGGAATGGAAGGAACGGATGAAGGATGAATTGTGTACGTTGGAGTCGAAATAGAAAGAGAAGGAGAAAGGAGAAATGAAGAAGCAGCACTAGTGCCGCATGGAAGAGAGGAAGAAAAAGGAAAAATGGAAGAGAAAGATGAAAAATAAGAGATAGAAAAGAAAGAAAAGGAGAAAGAAAGAAAGAAGAAGAGCAGGAGTGAATGAATGAGATGAAAAATCTTCATTTGGGGAAGGGAAATAAAAGATATCAAAAAGCAGGATGGTATTATTATTATTGTTATTGATTCTGATTCAAACAGATGTATTGACGCATTAGCTTATTTATTCACACTTCAAGGAATTTTCTATTTTGAAAAGAACAAACTTTCAAGATAACCTGAATAAAACAATATCAAAACAAATATAGAGAATATTTCAATCTTCAAAAGAAGAACTTTTCTGTTTGAACACACTTCAAAAAAAGTTTTGAAAAAAGATTTATATATTGAGATTTTTCTTTGATTTGGATTTTGAAAAAATCAATTTTAACGATGAATAGAAATAAATTTTTGAAATCAAAGAACTTTCCTAAAAAAATAGTGAAACATTGTTAATTTTCCATAAAAATCTGTAAAATTGCGAATTAATGAAAGCTCAGAGAACACTCAAAATTTTGTTAGCACGATCGTTAAATATTTCCGTCATTCACATAAATGCACAGCATGTTGCATTGTTTGTTGTTTTTGTCAAGTGTTCATATCAATTCGATTCAAACCCACAGAGCAATTCACGAACAAAAATAGTTTCTGATGTTGAAAATCTTCAACACAATCATCAACGAACTTCTTTGCATAGCACTCAAAGTTTTTAGTAGCTTTTGTCTTTCCAATATGACAATACAGCGTACACTTCGTCTTTGAAATTGCAACTTCAATTTATAGAAGAAGCCGAAAGTTGAATAAAAAAGCAATCAAAAAAAAATATCAAAAAGAAAAAGAAATGAAAACGGAAGGGATTATAATAATGGATTGAATTTGCTTGTTTGAAGGAAATTTTTCACATGAAATTTTCCATTGTGAAAAGAAAGGAGATATATATTCAGATTATGGAAGCGATAACCTTAATCGCTTCATTTTTTCTTTGTGAACAAAAATAATTTTTTACCAATTTATCACATTGATAAATGCAGTTTTCTATTTTGTCTCCTTCAAGAAAAAGCGAGAAGTGTTCCGCTGTTTGGCAATACATGGAAAAAATTTCATCCAACCAAGTGTCTGAGCTGCTGGAGTTCATGCTGCTGCACACAAACAAGGGGAAAGCTATTTCAGCAAGAATTCAGAAAATGTTTAATGGTATGTTATAATTTATTATTATTTGTTATAATCAATAATCAAACAATTCGCATTATTTCATCAGATACAAACAATTTCGTTTTAATGAGAATTGCCAGCATATATAACAACGAACAAAACATCCACACAAAAGTTGCCTTATTAAAGAGTGTATGTCATGAATACTCTCTTTCGCATTTGCGGCAGTTTGGATTCAGCTGTTCGGACGGCAACTACAACCACGCAAAACAGAACAGCAGCAATCTCTCCTTTGAAATTGGATCTCCACAAAAACCTCCTATTCCACCTTCAAAGAAAAGTTTCTTTTTTTTTTTTTTAAATAATTTTCATTTCTTTTCTTTGTTATCTTTATAAATAAATGTTTAGAATTATCAAGTGAAGATGAAGCGGTTTTTCAGAAGTTTTTATTGGAAAATTCGACTGAATCGTCTGAAAATATCTGTCGAATTTCTCATTCGAAAAAAGTCTGCTTTTTTATTACTAATTTTGGAACAATTTCTAAAATTGATAAAATTAAACATCTTTTCTTTAATCAAAAAACAGAGAAAGATCATTTTGTTTCTTTTGATGACGATTTTACTATCATCAACAGTGATTCGAATATGGAGCAGGACGATGATCCTCTGAAAAACCATTTCATTCCTGAAGAAAATTCGAGTTATGAATTTTCAGAGAGCAATATTTTCCCCTTTACGAATGAAAATGACAATAACATGGAAATTGAATACGAAGGTGCTCATTCATCATTGCAGTGTGAAGTTGGAGAACTTTTTGAACAAACACCAATTATTTGTTTGCATGATGATGTTGAGCGTTGTCATGACAGCAATAAAGATATGTTATATCTGAGAAATGAAGATATACGAATGGATACTGACTGCTGTCATTCTTCAAGCAACCAATTTGACAATCAGATTGATAATACCATTATTGAACCAGCTTCAAATTTTGATGACCATCAGGTGAATAAAAATGATAACAATGATCAATTATCAGATATTCTGAACAATTTATCACTGCACAATTATGGAAATACGTGTTGCCTTGCCTCTATCATTCAAATATTTAGAGTTATTGTAACTCATTGTGGCAAGATTCAAAAAAGAAAAGGAAAACTGTCTTCATTTCATACAAAATTGTTCTCAATTGTGTATTACTCATCGAAAAGTTCATCACCAACGCATTCATTTGACAATTGTTCGTGGACGGAGCCTTTTGCAAGAAATTGGGAAACAAGGCACAGGCTTGAGCAAAGGGCTCAACAAGAATTTTATCTCACATTTACAAATATGTTCAGTGATTTAATCTGTGTGCTGCCAGAATTGAATAACTTGATGAACATGAACATAACATTCCCAAGAATTTGCTGTTGTTGTGGTTCCAAAACAATTGGCGCTTTGGAATCAACGCCGATTATTAGGCTTAATGGAAGCAACATTGTTCAATCATTCAATGAATCATTCACTATTGGATTTTCAAATTCAAACAACAAGGAAGCATTTTGCTCAAATTGCAAACAAACAACAAATCATTTTTCAAATTTTCAAATTCTTTCTTTTCCCAAATTTTTTGCCATTTCTCTGGAAAAAGAAATAGGAAAACATAGCGTGAATTTTTGTATTGACGAAAACATTAGCTTTGTTAAAGAAAATGGAGAAATCAACGCCTTAAAAAAGCATGTTGAAGGAGCTCACAATTATTCACTTATCGCATTGCTTTTTCACACTGAGAAAAATGAAAATGGGCATTTCTTTTGCTTATGCAAACATCACAAATTGTTCAGTTATTCATCTTCAAATCAAAGTTTGGGTTGGATTAATTGCAACGATTCATACGTGTCACTCGTTCGCAACAACATTCAAACAATCATTGATGAACAAGCAAGTTGTGGAAACGTACCAATTCTTTCAGTCTATGCTCAAGTGAACTATAATGAGCGGGACTCTGTTGAAATTCCATTTTCCCCAACACTAACGAACAACACGTTTATTTCTCGTCAACAGAATTCATCTGAGAAAACTTTTTCAACAATCTCAAATGTTTTCACTTCACAAGTGCTCCCCACTTCTTCGTTTCAACAGAATAATCAACAAAGAACATCTGTTGATTTTATTTCCAACATTCCAAACACTTCTAACTTCACTTCACAGTATTTCAATACAAACACTTCATCAAATTCATTTATTGAATCAGAAAAAAACTCCATTTCACATCATTCAAGATCAATTGATGATACAACACAATCATTTTTCAACTCATTATCTGTATCAAAAATGAAAAACAACACGCAAAATCTATCATTTCCAACTCCACATGTAAATCACCAAATAAAATAACTCAAAGAAATATGCATTCAACTTCTCATTATCATCAATATAAAGAATTTTGTTTTTCTCATCCGTTGAAATCTAATGATCAAGCAAGTTCGAAGCGAGAGACAACTGTGCACAAGCAACCAACCAGACTTATTTCCATGCCAAAAACAAAGCTATACGAAAAATTTAAAGAGTTGAACATAAAAATGTCTCTCAGCACATTCTACAAAAAAACGACTCACTTAAAGCGCGCCAAAAGGCGTTCTGATCTCTGTGATCTTTGTCAGAGATATGAATCGCTTCAAAAGAGGAAGGAGTATCTAATCACACAAGGAAAGCAACTTGATGCAAATGAAAATGTCATTATGTCATTAATTGAGAATCATAAGAAAATTGCGTCCAATCAACAATCTCACTTTCGTCTTTTGAAAAATAGCATATCGAAAGATGAAGCATTGCTTTTGTTCGACTTTAAAGAAAACTGGAATGTGCCTATTAAGCAAAACAGTATCAGCAAGGACTTCTACAACAAACAGGAGGTGTCTCATCTGTGCATCATTGTCTATCTGAGAAATAAAGAAAATAATATAGAAAAGCATGTTTTCAATTTTTTGTCAAACGTGATGTCACACGATTATCGTTTTGTAATCGACTGTCTCGATAACGTGTTGAGATTGAGTTTTCTGCAACAAAGAAAGACTTTTCATTTTATGTGTGACACTGGAACACACTTTCGAAATTCTTATCTTCTCCATTATCTCTTATCTGATTCTTCTCGCTTTGCGCGTGGAAAGCATTGCACACTTTCATTCTTTTGCGAGAAACACGGAAAGTGTGAATGCGACGGAGAATTCGGTTATTTGACAAGGTGCATCAACGACAACATTGACGGTGAAACAGAGTTGAATAATATTGATGACTTGATTGAGTTTTTTCAGAAATATTCTCTTAATGGAATGTCTCCTGAAACCAATTTGAATGAATCATCAAATTCTATAAGAAGATACTTTTTAAAGTTTGTTTTCTTTTCTTGTATTAATATAATGTTCATTTTTTTTTGATTACAATTTCAGATACATTCCAAGCAATATCATACTATGGAAGAAAATGGAAGTTCAGTCATTGAAAACGTATTTGTTTTACGAAAAACGAGGGAAGGAAATTCTTCGCTCTGTCTTTTCACCGAAAAACTCTGAAGGCGAATCAAGAATAGCATATAAGGAGTCGCGATCAAGAGACGAAAGGAAAAGAAAAAACAATGAATGTTTCAAGTCAAATCCTTCAAAGAACATAATTGGAAATCAAACACAAAATATGCTAAATAATAGAATTAATAATTGTTCAAATTTTTGTGATTGCAGTTTAGCTTCAAGCTTTGTACCTAATATTTGATTTTTCACTTTTTTTGATGAATCAAACTTTTGTTTTGAAAACAAAAATATTTTTCCAACAGGAATGTTTATTGCTCAAGCTCTAATTATTATGTTTTTGACATAATTTTGGGGTACTGCTTTTTGCATTGATGCAATGAAGTGGCTAGGCTGATTCCATCCTGGGATTGTGCTGTGACCGGTCCAGCACAATCCCTTGCAGGCTTTGGGGCCAGAATCAGCCTCCCAGGATAAACTTTCTGTTGGAATCATTTTTTGTTTCAAAACAAAAGTTTGATTTATTAGTCTTTTTTTAGTGAATGTCGACATTCACATAATTTTGAGAGTTCTCATTTATTTGTATTTTTTTTTCTCGTTTTTGATTTCAGCGAATATCAAACTTATTTCTTCTTATTTTCCTGTTTTTGAAAAATTCAAATCATGCACAATCAGGCTCTTGAACAAAGAACGAAAAAGAGGAAACAATAATCAGCAGCAGCATGTGAATTCTTCACTTCCATGGACAACAATTGGGCTTGGGCTGAAGCATCTTCCAAACGATTTCTTCAGTCAGATGTTTGTCGATGAGGTATCTGTGATTGATGAGGAAGTGGGATAAAGCACACTCACAGTGAGCGGGATGCATGAAGAAAAGAGTCGAGTGGTTGTGAAAGAGAGGATGAATTGCAGCAAAGAAATGATTGTGGAAACGACTGGGTAGCTGTATGTGCGATGGATTCGATTTGCTTTTGAAGAAGTGGAATCAACATCAACTCCACTTCCAACTGAACATTCATCATTCATGAAGATAAGTTCAGGAAAGACATCGATAAGCATGTGTTCATTTGAGGGAGAAAGCTCAGCTGAGAAGGAAATGGTGGAAGTGCCATTCATTCTGATATTTGTGGAAAGAGTGAAATGTGAAATCAGGAATGTGAGTGTTATGTGGCTTTCATTTTTGAGTGAAGCAGCCATGATTATGGAAGAGGATACTGAAGTGAGTGGATTGACGCTCAGAAATATTGAGGGAAGAAAAGACTGTATGAAGATCAGTGGAGCTGGGAATTCGAGAATGGATAATGGATGGATAAGAAGGGCGAATGGAAAAAATGAAGAAATGAAGAACAGAGAAGAAAGTGAATTCTCTATTTCAATTTTGTCGTCTTCGTTTGAGAACATCACATGTGTGGATGAGAGTGCAGGTGTAATTGATGTTGAAACGATAGAAGGAAATGTGGAGTTTTCGAACAGTTCGTTTGGTGTGTGTTCATCAAAAAGAAAGAAAGTGAAGATGATGTCTCTTTTGATGTGCAAAAATATTTAGATGAAGCAATGCTTGTTTGATGGAAAGGAAGAAAGAAAAAAGGAATTGAATGAGGAAGCGGATGTGTGCAAATGGAATGGATCAGTTGTTGAGGTGAAGGAGAGCTCAGGGGTGATGAGGGATACGAGTTTTGTGAACTGCTCTGATGGAGGTCTTTCTGTTTGTGGAGGAAATGAAAATATTGAGAAAGTTGAATTTGTAGATAACAATCCATCAATTGAAGGATATCCATCACTGAGAAGAAATGTCATTTGTTCAGACTCAGGGACATTGAATGTGATGAATTTGAAAGGAGGTGATGGATGGAAGGATAATTCTTCACTTTGGATGTTAAATGAAGGGTGCAGTTTTGAAGGGATTATTTCAGAGAGAGATTCATCATTCTTCATACCTGTATTGGAGAGTGTGGAAGCAAATGAAGAGGCAAATAGAATGAAACTGACATTCAAAGCGATGCTTCTTGTTCCATGCAATCTATCATTTTCAATTGTGAAGAGGAAGGGAGAAGAGATAGAGAATGAACATTATGATTTTGATTCAAATGGGTTTTTATCCGAAAGAGAAGCAGAAGGAAGCGTGGAAAAGGATCTCATCAACAGTTGTGGAGATGAAACAGAAGTAAGCGTGTGCATTTTGTTTGGAAACGCAGAGTCTTCTTCATCAACTCAATCATTTGTTCTGAAGAATGTGAGCGAAACAAAGGGAAATGGAAATGAAAGAATTGCTGAAGGAGGAAAGAAAGAAAGAACATTGTGGCCAATTATTGTAATTATCCTTGTAGTTATATTATTGATTGTTCTTATTGTATCAATAAAATTCATTGCTCGATGGAAGAAGGTTAAAAATGAAGCAGAAGATCTGAGAGAGATCGTGAATGACAACATCAGAAAAGATCCGAAGGCATTTGAGATGGTGACGATGGAGATGTCTCCCGAGGAGCAATGGAGGAGATCAGAAAGGGAGGCAGAGAAGAAGAATGATGAGAGGTTTAAGAAGAGGGTGTGTGCGAAAAGTTTGGGACATTCAGAATCATCAGAACATTTGCTGAGTGAGAGTTGTTCAACGGAATATATTTTGGGGAGAGATTCAGACAAGATTCCTGAATGGGCATTGGAAAAGGAGGAGGAGGAAGAGATAATGAAGAGAACACCATCTCCCTCTATTTCATCCACCTCAACCACTTCGACGATTGATTCAGATTCAACACTTGTTCGAGGGGAGTATTTGTGTCCAACAACTTCATCCAAGTTGAATCATGTGGATACAATAGCGTGGTTGTCTTCTCGTGAAGAGCTGATTGCAGATTTGAGGGATTCGTTGTCTATGCAACTTTTCATAAATAAACCAGATAAGGGAGCAGGTGATTGATGCTCTTCAGAAGATATTGCTGACAACTGTTTTGATCTTCCTTTTGAAAAATAATCCGATTCTTCTCTTTTCGAAATGTTGACGTTCTTCAATATGTGTAGAAAAAAATAGTTGACTTAAGATTGTTTTAATTTAGAAAGCAATCTTTTAAAACAGTGAATTTTCTGTATCACCAAATGATTCTTATGTGCATATTATTAAAAAATAATAATTATGAAGATTAATGCTTTTTTATATCTGCCTTCAATGAAAGATAATACTAACAAATGATCATTTTCTCTCTTTTTAATTAAATTAATAAAAAAGCAAAACAAATACATCATTCGAAACAAACTCAAACATTTTCATCCTTTTAGAAACTTCATTTTCATCAAATGCAAATCATGTGATTAACATTTCAATAGCTTTAACGTTTGCATTATATCTCTCAATTTCAGCTTTTTTCTTTCAGTTGATTTCATCAAATTTTACTCAAATATTTTTGATAATCAAATGAATGAAAAGGAATAGATAATGAGAAGAATAAAATTGTGAATTAACAGAAATCTCAATAAAATAAAATTTTATTAATTATTGATATATAATGTCACAAAATTTAAAACAGTTTTGGTTTCTGGTGAAAATAATAATAAAACAAGTGAATTGATGATATGGAAAATGAGGCAATACATATAATTTCTTGAAATCAGTGATATAATGAAGTGTGAAATGAGCTTCCAAATAGTTGAAATAAACATTTGAATGATGGAAAAAAGCAAATTTTATACAACGTTAAATCTATTCTCTCGTTTTTGATGGAATTAAAAATCATATTTGTGAAAAAAAGCCAATCAAAATTAAAAGTTTTATATTTTTTTGAATAAAATGAAATAGTGAATAATAAGTACACACTTGCAAAATTGGATATTAATGAACGTATTGCATGAGAAATTTCAGCACATAATTCAAGAGATATCAAAAAAATATAAATTCTGTTTCCACCATTTCACAAACTTTATTATGGTTAAAATGATCCATGCCAGAAAGAAATTTGGACCAACTTTCAATGAGTGATTTCAAAGAAAAGAAATAAATGTTTATATTACAAATAGATAATTTTTGTTTGTTTGAGATTGTTTTATTGAAAATGTTTTCAAAAAAAAAACACCCCCGAAAAAATTTATGATTTCAAAAATAATCACCCAATTGTTTTGTTAAAAATTCCTAGCCAGTAATATAAACAAATCGGAAGAGTAATTCCCAATCCAATCTTTATTTTGCCAAAAGATGTTCCTGTAAGAATGTTTTTTTTTTAATCTTGCATTTTGGACAAGCGTTAAAAAGACAATTCTTTTCATGATTAATTCATTGACAGCATCTGTGGACTCTGCACATTGAGAGGCTCAAAGCAATTATTTCTTTTTTGAACCACTACAACGTGCTGGTTTCGTCGTGAAAGAGTTTATTCAGCGAAGAAATGTTTTCTTCATCATGAAGATCTTGTTCACGTGCCTTGAGATCAAAAACAAATAAGAATTCTTAAGACAAAATTTTTTTATAAATTGTCTGTGAGAAATGGTTTTTTCATATTTTCATGTTCATAAAAGAATAAACTGAGTTTTTCAATTTGAATATGAGTGTTTATTTTTGAAATCATATATTTTTAAGGGGTGTTGATTTTTTAAAAATTGTTGATTATTCGAAAGTGATTATTAATTCAAAAGATAAATAGCATAATAATTGTTTTTCTACTCAAATGTTTTTAGTTAAATAAAAAAAAATTTGTTTTTAATAAGCCTTTTCACTTTTCAGTGTTCATATGTTAATATTCAAGAGATATTTTTGTACCGAAAATTTCGTTTGAAAAAATATGATTACAAAAATAATCACACATATACTTTTAATAATAATGATTTACTTGTAGAATAATTTTGATAAACATAATTATGCATTGTTTCGAAATAATCGGATCGAACTGATCTTAGTCACACCAAATGAATATCTTCTTCAGATTTTGTTTAAAAAAATGTGTTTATAAACAAAATAAATGAATAAATAAAAATTAAAATAAAAAAAAAAAATTAAAATTAGAATAGAAATTATTATCTTGAATTTCTATTCTATTCCTTTTCATCATAATTATGATATCAACATTGCAATTTGAAAGCAGAACAAGTTTGGAACTAAACGTGGATATTTTCATCAATGAAAAAATTTTTCACCATTTCATCAAAGTGAAGTGGAGTTAAAAAATTTTATATTTTACATAAAAAAATGAAAAAAATATGTTGAGTTGTGAAATCAAATCAAATAAAAAAAAACAAATTTTTGAATTACAAAATATGAAGTATTTTAATTTGTTAGACATTCACAAGATAATTAGAAAAATCAACTGATAATTCATATTGATAACGATATTTACTATAAAGAATACCAGATACTTCATGAAAGCTAATAACGATATCTTCGTATCCTTCTTCTTCCATCTTTTCAAAAATCTCCTTTTTCAAAGCTTTTCTTTTTTCTTCGTCAGTTGTGCGATCTTTCTTTTCTTTCAATCTTCTTGTAATATTATCAAAACACTCCAAGAACCCACTTGTTATTTCGTCATTCAACGTTGGTCGTTGAAACTCCTCCAAAACTGCATCAATTGCCTCTCCTTTCAATAAGTCTTCAATATGCGTGATTCTTCCTGCTGCTGCCATTAGTGGATATTTGCAAATCTTACTTATTTCTTCGTAATTATCCCTTGATGCTCTGAATAACATTGCAATGCTTTGGATAATCCCAGAATATTCTTCATTCATCAACAGACAAGAGCAAAAACTTCGATACAAAAAGCTGAGCCATCTTGTTATCGCAAGCTCTTCTTTCGTTTCTCTTCCTCTTTCTTCTTTTTTTCTCTTCCAATCCACACACTTTGCCAGCTCATCCAATTCTCTTGCTGCCTCTCTTCCGAAATGCAGCTCATTTACAATAACTTCCTCAAACTCTCTATTCCTGTATAATCGGAGAATAGAAAACTTCCAAGCAGATTGATAAGCAAATCGCGACAGATTGTGATGTTCCTGATGATATTGGATAATTTCTCTGCTTTCATGCAAATATAGTTCTTGTTCAACACACTTTGAAAAACGAGAAAGAAATCAACAAATCAACAAAAACAATTCTCTTTCTACCTCCCACTTATCAATAGAGCCCAATGTCACCAAAGCGATTTCCACTTTCTTTTTAGCTTCTTCGTTTTCTTCTTTATTCAGTGCAACTTTCAAAAGGCAAGACACGCCAGTTGAAAGAAATTCCTGAGAAATCCTCTTGTTCAATAAAATATAGCATTCACAAAGATCAACCCAAAGCTTTTCATTCTTCTCTTCTTTTTTCTTTTCTTCATCAATAATCATCTTCTCAAATCTTTTCTGCAACAAAGATCCTCCAAATCTTTCATTCCACACACCTTTCAGCACTCTGCAATGTCCAATATGCTTCAACACCAAAATTGCATTTTCCAAAGATATTTTCTTTTCTTCAATCATTTCGTGTATTTTGTAGAATATATCTGTTTTAAAAAAAGCATATAATTCTTCTTTATTCATTTCATCAATGACTCTTTTCATTTCTTCAATTATCTCTTTCTGCTCAATTTCGGCGCAATCTCCAAGCTCTGAAAGTAATCCTTCAATAAAAAAGAAAAGATAGAAACACAATCAACAAGAATTCAAAAGCAACCACAACTGCTTACCATTGAACTTTTTTGTGTTGTCCATGTCCTGCATTTTTTAAAGTTCATTGTGTTCAGAACGCAATGCAGTTTTGCTGTTCACATTGAAAACGCGAATGTTTGGGCAGAGGAAATTGGAGAAAAATATTAACACAAATGGAAATCAAAGTGCGTGCACTCACACCAGCATCTTTCGTATGTTATCTTTGGCAAGTAATTACAAAAAAAAAGATAAGTTTTGACTTTTTATTTTATTTGTTATGGATTCAATGATTGAAAAGCATTATTTGAACTGGAATATCAATTTGCAAAATGAAAGTTGACGAATGAATTCATACTGCGGAATTTAGAAATATTATTTCTTGAGGCAACATCAAGCAGTGATGGCAGTGCACAAATATTTAAATTCTGTCAGTTGATTTTTGGTAATTGGATGGACAAAAAAAACCCAACAATTTAATTCATAACACAAAAGACGTTGTGTATGTGCTTTTTATTGTTCTTTTGATTGTGAAGATATTTTCATCTGTATCCTCTCCAAAGTCGATATTCAGACAATTTATTTGAAAAAGTCAGTTTATTCGTTATTTTGAAAACAGGGAAGAACAAGCCAAATAATATCTTACAAATATATTAGAACATGAATGTATTTTATCATAAATATTTATGCTACTTATTTTTGACTCAGGATGTGCGATGGATAGAAAAACGATGAAAAATGAATTTTGATGAAGCGGTTATTCATGGGATTGGAAGATATTCAAAGCTAAAAAGGAAGAACGCCCAATCTCTCTGAAAAGGAAGCGATTTTTGAAGAGAGAGGAGATATTTTCAAACTCATTTGTTGGAGAGATTGGGGCAGATGACTGAAACAGGAGATTGGCAGCAGCTACAGCAGAACAAGGCACATTTCTTCGTATCGAAAGGAAAGAACATTGCTTTTATGGACTTAGGAGAGGGATGGAACTGGATTTGATTCCTTGATTTGAGAGCCACAAATACGAGTTAATCTGTCATTTTGGCGTTATACAGGCAGCTGGAGGCAAATGACAGGTTTAATGGATCCGAATCATTTTGCTATCGCCGTTGGAATTCCATCATTGAAGCGTTATCCACAAGAGCAGAGAACGTGGATGTTATGTTAAGGATATCCTCTTACAGAATATATCCGATACTTGAAATCTTAAGTGTTTCTTCGTCTTCAACAACACCATTGTCATCATCTTCACCTTCTTCACCTTCTTCGCCTTCTTCACCTTCTTCACCTTCTTCACCTTCTTCACCTTCTTCGCCTTCTTCACCTTCTTCACCTTCTTCGCCTTCTTCACCTTCTTCACCTTCTTCTTCTTCTTCTTCTTCATCTCCTTCATCTCCTTCATCTCATTCATCTTTTTCTTCACCTTCATCATCATCTTTTTCTTTCTATGTGTTTTGCTCAGATATATGTGTTAAAGAAAGAAACACTTTTTTTGGGATTCAAGAAATATTCATTTCATTCGAAAAATATTTTGAATGAAAATGTGCGCTTTTCGAAACAGGAGCCGGAGAGAGAAGAAGATAGTTGAAGAAGATGGAAAAGTGTGTGCATTTAAAAAAAGAAAAGAGAGAAAAGGGAATTGAAGAGAGAAAGAAGAGGAGGAAGAGGAAGAAGAAATAGAGGAAGAGGAAGAGGAAGAAGAAGAGGATGATGATTGTTATGAAACAGATGGTAAGACAGAACTCCTTCTCCCTCTGCTTCTCCCCTCGCCATATCCTTGTGAATCTTCTCAACGTTCTGCCCATTAGATCGAGGCAACCGAAAAGCAGATCTCTATTTTTTCATCATTCCTCCAAAACTGCATTGCAACAAGCTCTGCCAGCATCATCGCCATCCAAAACACCATCAGCTGCCCTTCTTTCTTTGGTGCCACCGGCTGTTCAGCTTCAAACAGCTTCTACCGGCTGCTTCAGCCCAATCCCCACCACTTCACCTCCACCTCTGCCAATACCCTCCCACAGGCATCATTAAAAGCATACACGCCTGGTTGTCCAGCACCTTCATCAGTTGCTCAAAATGTTGGCGTTTTCTCTCTTTTCAATCGGATTGTCCTCTGAAGGAAACAGAAGCGCTCTCAAATAATCTTCTTTGCACACACACACACACACACATCTAGATGGCTAATGAGCAGCATGAAGAAATCGTGGCAAAGACATGTCTCCAGCACAGATACGAAGGAAAAGGCAGAGAAAACAAAAGCAGCTTGGATGCATCACAGAAGATCCTCAACGACAACACAGGGTGTGTCTGTGGAGTCTGCCAATGGAACACACAGAAAAGAATTCGCCTCATCGAACACGATGACCAACCAGCCACCAACAATGGCGATGAAGGCGATGAAGACGATGAAGACGATGAAGACGATGAAGAGGAAGAAGTGGATGGGTCACCAGAACATGAGACATCATTCATTGAATTTATCTCCACTTTCTGCTTATCTTCTTTTGTCCTGTTATTATTCAGCAGAAACCCCAGAAACACAAACACATCAGCCACTCCCATCTTTGACTGCATCTTCTCAGACTCTCCAAATAACATCTTGATTTTCTTCTCCTCTGCCCTTTCAAGCACCGTGTTGAAGAACAAGAAGAACGAATGCCTCGTTTTTGTTGAACTCCTTCCTCTAAATCTTCCCAAACAGCCACATCTGTGCAAAGTTCAACAAGAAAAGCTTTTTCCCCTTGTGGATCATCATTTTTCAGACTGCTTTGTTCTTCTTCTGCTTCTCAGCCATCTTCTTGAACACCTCCTTCTTCTCGCTTATTGTCTATTGTTTCACTTTCGACAGCACCATCAGCATCTTCGCTTCCTTCTCCATCTCTCTCATCTCCTTCATCTCCTTCATCTCCTTCATCTCCTTCATCTCCTTCATCTCCTTCATCTCCTTCATCTCCTTCATCTTCATCATCAATATAACCATTTTCCCCCAAGTTCTTTTTTTCTCCACTCTTTCATTAACCCCAGACTTTCTTCTTCTTCTTCTTCTTCTTCTTCTTCTTCTTCTTCTTCTGCTTCTTCTTCTGCTTCATCTTTATCTTCCTCTTTTTCCTCTCACTTCCTGGTGGGTCAGAGCATCGATCTTCAAATGCATTTATGCCATTCACTTCTGCGAGCAGCCAAATTGAATCAAAAATTGTTTCATTTTCTTTCCTTTGTCTCTGCAGATCAATCGTTGAATGAGCCTTCATTCAATTTTTCATTCACAATTTTGATGATGAAAAAAGTTCTTCGAAACGAATATATTTCATTTCATTTCTATCGAATTCTTCTTCAGCACCTTTTATTATTATTATTATAATAATAATTATTATAAGTATTATTAGTATTATTATTAGTATTATTGGATGAAATTCGAAAAAGACATTTTTATTTGAATAAAGATAGTTTATTCGAATAAATAGCCTTTATTTCAAATACAGGCAGTTTATTCGAATAAACCATGTTTATTTGAAAACTGAGCACTTTATTTGAGTTATTTTTTATTATGGGATTTTTCGATCAAAATGCGAAATAATGCAAAACATTTTGATGTTTCAAAGATGTTTTAAAATGTGAATTGAATATTTTAATAACAATTTTCATTCATTTCACATTTCATTTTGCGAATTCACTTTAAAAATCTGAAAAATCGGATAATAAAAATATGTTTGCTCCTTTTAAAAATTGTTAAAAATTTTAAGAATAGTTTTCCTGAAAGAAATATTTTTTATTGATAAAACGAAACATACGACAAACAACTGACTTTAATATGTGTTCAAAAGCACGTTTGTGAACATAAGTTCAAATGAACTTATTGAGAAAAAAGTTAATTCTTTAATGAAAAATGAAAATTCAATAAGTGTCATTAAAACGGAGGTGTTGAATTCTGTAGAATAGCTGGGAAAACTCTGATATATTCAACAAAATGAGTTTTTTCTCATTTTTTCTTATGCTATTCAGAAATTAAGGGAATGTGAAATGACGTGTTCTCTAGCACCTGTATCCCTCCAAACGGCTTCGATATCCTGGGGTGCGGTTCAGACATACGTCTTTGAGCATCGTTCTGGTGATGCATGCTGAACATTAATTCAGGTTCAGCAGGCAAGACGCTTGCTTTCGAGGAATCGGAGCTTGTCCAAAACGGGTTTGACCTAAAATTTTTATCAGTTTCCTCCAGCAGCTCTGAAAAGGCGATATTATAATTTTCTTCAGTCGCACTCGTTGGAACCCACCATTGTACTGTCCTAATCACAGATATACAGAGCTTCATCTGTACTGAATATTCTGTTGTCAAAAATTCCTTTCTTCGTAACTCCGACTCATGTCTTCCTCCACATCTCGAGATCGACTTCTGCTTGATAGCAAGACGTTTGCTCCAGCAAGCTCTCCTCAGGTTGAAGGCGCACTTGTCCGTGCTGAAGGATGCAGCGTACAGACGGAAGGATGCGTGTCTATGCTTTTGCTCCCTCTTTATCTCTCCTGCGCATCTGAAGATCTGTGGAGATGAACGCAAGTGTATTTTAAGAGAGCTGAACCTTGGATTGTGATGAAAGTGAACTGATTGGAGTGATTCTTCCAAGCGAACACCATTTGAGTGCAGCTTTGTGAGAGTTTAACAACGGATGGAACAATAACAAAGCAGACAGAAGAAATGTTCTGTATGCGAAGAGCACAGAAGAAGATCCAGCCATGCAGCCATTCCTTTTCGAGTCAGTCACCTTTGCGAATAAAGATGCAGCAAATGGCATGTGCATATATGTGGACTGCTTTAATATCAGTGCGAATGTCACCTCAGCCATCTTCAACTTCCCATACGAACTGTTTTTCAATGATCCGCATGAGTTTGTAGGGAGCGACCAAACATTTTGAGATGCTGACCTGTTCTGCTTCCTTATTTCGTACTCATCCAGTGAGATCCACCTGTCGGATGCCGGATTCGACATTGCCCGGTGTGGATCGCCGAACGATCCCTGCCGATCCTTTGTGACTGGCTTCGAGCACATCGACGCCTCGGCTGCACACAAAACGATCAGCATCGGCTGCTCAACAGCCATCAGCCGTCCCGCCGACTTGTCGAACTTCACCTGCCAGTCGTTGCCCAGCGAGGAAGCAGCGCGGTCAGTGCTGCTGTTCCAGGAAGATAGCTAGAGATCCAACCCATTTCTCCTGAACAGCTGAAGCCTCTCCCTGTCAGGGATCTCCCTCCAAGTTGTCAATGTGTTCAGCAACGAAGCCAGTGCAATCATCCTCAGCAAGCAGGGTTCATTGGCTCTGGACAAGTGTGCTTTTGAGCCACACACAAGTGTCGCTGAGTTTGGTGCTTATTCCTTTGCTGTTGTGGAAGCGGGAAGTCTCACCTGCACACAGTTTGAGTCGACAAACGCCCATTTCCTGTGCTCGATGTTTCTGCTGCATGCAGGATCAGCAGGCACATTCGATGCCATCCACATTTCTTCATGCAGCCTGTCCAACTGCTCCATTTTCGAAGCAGCAAGCAGTTCTAACAGCTCTCTCAATCACCCTTCATCAATTACCATCTTCAGATCGGCTTAGGCAGGTATTTTGCAAACAGCGAACAAGTCGTCTGTTATTTGGAGCAGGGAAGAAGGTGAGGTGGAAGTTGTTGTGAACAAGACAAATGTGTAGGTGTGTGTCGAGCAGTGCAGAAAATGGCGGTTCTGTGAATAATAATTTGAGCAGCTAATAACGGGTAAAATATAACATCTCTGTACTGATCCGGTGGATGAATTTCACTGGAACGAGAATGAGTGGCTGGGTGTATTAGAAAACAAAGTTGACAGAAAAATAACTCATGATATTGAGTGGATAAAATGCAAAAGCTATGCTAAAAAAAATGAAATATATTTTCGCAATGAAAAAAAAATGAATCAAAGTAAATAAACAATTGACACATCCATATTTTTATCAAAAGAAGTTTTCAAACTATTATTCATGTCGAATTGTTCGAAATATTTGAAGATAAAGAAATATATTTATTTTCCAATGGACTTTATTTATTCGTGTAAACATTGAAACATAAAAGAAATTGCATTGTTAACCATCCGGCAATTGGACGAGCATGCTAATATGCAAACGGCTTTTTTGTTAAATAACTATCATAATCGAAAAATTAAGGATAATAATTACAAAAAATCATAATCGAAAAATGAAGATTGTGAAACAAGATAAACGCAAAATAAAGAAGAATATATTAAAATACATTATCAGTCAGTTTGGTGAATAACCTTTTCAACATGAAATATTCGTTCTAATGTGAAAAGAAGAAGAAATAGAAATTTTCATGAAACATTCCAACTTATGTTGTGATCAAAGTTGTTTAAGAAGATTATTCAATAAAAAACCTCAAATTTTGTGATTAAAAATGCTAATAAAGAAATGAATCATGAAAATTATAAATTAATAATCTTCATAAAACAATATTTCTCCAAATTTCACGAAAAAAATGTTTGATCACTTGTTTTTAATTATTTATAAATTGTGAATAACGCATGAAAAACATCGAAAACTTGCACAATATTTTTATTATCATATCTCTAAAATTTTTATTCGAATCTTTCATGGTTGATTCGAGAAAGCAGACGTTTATTTGAATAAACTGCCTCTCATTCAATTATAAGGGGTTTTATTCGAATAAAGTCAGATCATTCGAATTAAAACTTTTTATTCGCATTTCATCCATTATTATTATTATTATTATTATTATTATTATTATTATTATTATTATTATTATTATTATTATTATTATTATTATTATTAGATGAAATTTGAATAAACTCCTTCAATTCAAATGAATTGGCTTTATTCAAATAAAGTGAGTTTATTTTAAATGAAGTTGGTTTATTTTTAAATGAAGCATTTTTATTCAAATTAACACTGAAATCCATCCTGGAAAAGTATTAAAAAATTATATAACATTTTTCAAAATTGCTAATTGGTTCATTTGGTGTTGTTTTTTAAAGTATTTATAACCCAATTATTACAACATTTTTGATCTTTTTGTCTTTTATTGGAAATGTGCAAAATTGCAAAAAAAAAAATGAGCTTCAAATACAAAATAAATAAAAATTTTGTGAGTTGACAATTTGTTTCGCTTATATTTTTGTGTTTATTTTGAAAAAAAGCACAAATGATACGATTTTCATTAGGATAAAAATGTTGAGAGGAAAAGTGAAATGCTCCGAACAGTTTCATTGTCTAAAACATAAATAACTGTAAAAATGCACTTAATGCAATTTGGAAGCTTATGAACAAGCCTTTGTTTTCTTCTTTTTCTTCTTCATATCTCCATTCTTTTTGCATTATTTTCTCTCTCATCCTCCATACTTGTCACCACATCGATAGTGTTATCCTCCCCAATCCCAACAGCCCATCAACTTCTCTTTCTGCCTTCAACACTTCCTTTCTCAACCAAACACGTTCTTCTCCAAATGCCCCTGTGGTTCATGTTGCAACAGAATCTCAAAGAAATTAATTTAGTCGATTATCCTTTTCTGATTTGAATAGCTATCTCTTTGAATGGTGCAAATGGAATGACTCAAATTGCGGAAGTGATCACGGAGGTGCTCTGAAAGTCAACTGCACAAATGCAAATCTCGAAATCGCTTCTTGTTCATTTCACAATTGTTCAACCACATTAAATGGATGTTGTGGTGGAGCGATATTCCGCATATATTTGTTAAATATCAACATTGAAAAATCCAATTTCACAAGTTGATATGCTTTGCATGGAGGAGCTTCAGAAATAATATATCCTCAATCCAATTCTGATTGGTCATTCTCAGAAAATTGTGTGGAAAGTCGTTCAATAACAAGAAGTGTTGGAACTGAGTGGTATTTTGGTCTCAATAACATGTAATCAGATGATCAATTCCTGTTTTCGAAATGAATCAGTTTTGCAAATACTGGTGGTGATGCTGCTGGTGCAGTCACATTTAATTATCCTCCACCAGTAATACCTCTTCAATATTTGCTCCAAGAGTGCCAGTTCATCAACAACAAATTGACAAGCACTTCAACTTCCTATGGTGGTGCAAATATTCATTGCACCAGAATAAATGATTAGATGAGCGGATTCAAATTCATCTCTTTCTGTTTCTTCGATAACAACAACGCTCTTGTGGCAGATGGAATAATGTTTTCTTCAGTGGTAATTCCTTCACTTAATCCCCATTTGAAGAATGCAGATCATCAATTCCAACGAAAAGAGTTTGAAATATCGGAACTTTTGGAAAAGAGATTACCAACATTTGCTCCCTTTCATCTCTTCTCCCTTTTTTCCTTCAAATAAATTCCATACACCATATTCCCACAGACTTTTCTTTCTTTTCTTCTTTGCCTTTTCTTCCTATTTCTACCGTTTCTCCTCTGAATATTTCAAATCTTCCTTTGATGATGCTTAATTTACGCATCCACTCCTCTCCTGGATCTCATAAATCCATCTCATTATTTCTTCCTTCTGCTTTTGTAATTCATATTCATTAATAATTTACTTCAAATCCTCTTTTTCTTTATCTTTATCCTCTTCTGCTCCACCTTTTTCAGCTTGCTCTCTTTCCTCCAGTATTGACAGCGTAATCGCTGCATGTTGGAGAACTTCATCTTTTATCCTCCATCCTCAGCCCCACAGCCTCCGGCCCCTTCTGCACAATCTCCCCCACTTTTCACGCTGTAACCCCTCGCCCCATCACTTCGTAATCCTGCTTCACCACCAAACATTACATCTGAGACGATCACCATATCTGCATTGAAGGGTCAAACAGATCGAAGATTGACGGGAACACATTCACATCTGCCGCTGCAAAGATCCGCTTGCTCCCCAACTTCGTGCCCACCGACGCTGCAAGCGACGGAAGCGGGGCGACCAGCGGAACCAAAAGCATCGCTGAAAGCGCCACATCGTACGCACACACAACACCCCCATACAGCACTCTCCGCCGAGCCACAACATATCCATGAGCGTATGTTGCTCCCTCAGTTACGACTTCTTGTGATTTTCATACACCCCAGCTGCCTCTCGATATCGTCCATCGCTCCAGCCGACTTGTTTGACGCCGCCACCGCAGATGCATCCGAATGGTCAATCGCAGGTGCTGATGATGGCTTATCATCTCCTGTCACTTTCTTCTCTTCGCTTCTCCGCCTCCGAAATGTCGAAGTTGATCAGCGTGCCGTTCCTGTTGAAGAAGACGAAGGCGCTGAGCGAAGAGACGACTGCTGCGCTGCCCCTGCCACAAGAAGCTTTTTGAAATAGGCTTTCGTGTCGTACAGCAGCTCCATTGGATCCACAAACACAGCATCCACATTCGGATCAGAAAGATCAACCAGCCGCGAAAGATCGCCATTCTCGAGTGATGGAAACAGATGGAACAGGGTTTCTTAAAAAGTTGTGTTGAAATTAGAAGATGAAGAAGTTATGCTTATGATGACTGAATAATCGTTCTGGTCTAACATCAGATGAATAAAATGTGGAATATGTGAAAAGATCAATTCAGAAATGGAAAATGTTGTAGTTGCTGTCATCTGCTCATTTTGTTGATTCGAACAAAAATCCCACAGAGGCCATGAGGCATCAGACAGATTCCACAGAATGCTTGCTATGTTATCCGCAAAAGATGAAGTCTGCTAAGCTCCAATTCCAGATGAAAAGCAGGTTCACAAGCTTTAAGTTGGTTTTCTTGCCTGTCTTCATTTGCCATTTGTTTAAATACTCATTATCATTTTCAGAATAAAACATCATTACCAAGGTCGGTCGCTTTGCTTCCTTTTCATTTCTCTTGTTACCTCTGACACAGATGCAAAAATCGAAGATATTCTATCAGACGAAATGAATGATGAAGCAGTCGAAGAATTTGTGTGATTAGGCTTCAATTCATTGAAGAAAAAGTCGGCCAACGAGTTGAATGAGTCGATTAGCTATTGATTGTGAAGATGAATATTAAAAAACTATTTACAGAGAAATTCAATGGAATCCTTTTCTTCATGCTTGTGTCTTTTGCTTCTGTGACTTTATTTTTTGGAACAGTAACCAGTGAATCCTTCAAACGTCCGGAGTGCCTTTTTTCCTCTTGCCAACAAAAATAGAAAACATATGACAATTCATTTCTGTTTCTTCCTTTCCTCTTTTTCCTCTTTCATTTCCTTTGTTTCGATCAAAACATCTTTCAACTTTAACATTTCATCATTAAGATCAAATGACATGTGTTTTGTGCTATCTTGCTGCACTCTCAATCTTTGGATATCTCCCTTTTTTCATCTGCCTTTCTTTCATTCATAAATTATTTCTTCACTTTTCCTCATCTTGGAGCAAATGGATTTCTTCCTTTTCAAAGCAACAAAGTATATCTCTCTGTGTTGCTCATTCTTTTTGTTCTGCATTTTTCATTTTGAAGCCTTAATTTAAACACGAACGTGCAAATGATGTATTTCAATAAATTCAACATCTTTCAAAAACAAACATTCTATACAAACATAAAGCATTATTTCTCGTTCGTATCTGCATATTTCAAGATCAACACTGCATCAATGCGCCAAGAAGGCACAATTTAACTATTAATCTTTATTTAACATTCCATCAAGAATTTGCGTATAAAAGTAAATTATCATCCGCTTTAAAAGAAATTGTTAGCTCCATGCATTTCGCTTGCATAATGATCAATTGTTGTGTTAGCCAAATATCGAACATTTGTAATAAAGCATTTCCATATTTTTATTATTTTTCGTTTTTTACAATTTCACATAGTTAGAAAAAAGTCAAAAATTGTTTCTAATTAATGTTTTTATAAAGTTTGCATGTTTGGAATTTCTTTAAAATGCATAATAACCAATGTGTTCATTTTTTTGAATTTCAGAAAAAAGAAATCATCTTTTCACTTTTTCACAAAAGTTAAAAACACATAAAAATAATTTTTATCTAACATTCAAATTATAATGTTCATTATTCTGTTCTTCATGAATACATAACAAAACAGAAACTCAAATGAAGTTGGGAATCGTTGAGTGAAGTGAGTTTATTTGAATAAAGTGTGCCTTATTCAAATAAACTTATATTTTTTTCGAATAAAATGAAGTTATTCGAATTGAAATTTCTTATTCAAATTTCATCCATTATTATTATTATTATTATTATTATTTGTTTGTTTGTTTGTTTCTTCTTCTTTTCAGTTGTCCAAGTGGATGAATGGCATTCATCTTTCCCTTCTCTTCTGCCACACACACACACTCACTCACTCAACTCTTGTTGTGGCTGTTCCAAATGAATTCATCCCTGAAGAGATTTGAAATGTGAATGAAAAATAAAAAAGAAATGAATTGGTGAAAAGAAATGACTGAACTCAATTTTAAGAGTGTTTCTGAGAGTTTAGGTGCAAAAGCAAAAGAGCAGAAAATTGAAGACTCATCATTAATTCACAGGTTTGCTATTTTTCACAACTTGGCTTTTCATTTTCATTCACTTATAATTTGTAAAATGATAGTCAAAAAAAATAAAATTTTGAATATTTAATATGAAAATTTTTTCTGTTTTGAAAAAAATGTTTGATTAACAAAATGCAACACTGCCAAAAATCATGCAATCACTTTATGCTCATTTTCTTATTTATTTTAAGTTGATAAACAGTATTTCAATATTTTATTCATTTATGATCAAATATATAATATATATTTCAAATAATACTTTTTAACGATTGACATTTTTTCTGCTTGTATTGCAGGACGAGCAGCGAAATCGAAGCGTTGAGCGATAAAATGGAATGCAAAAAAGATATGCAAAAATTAAAAAGTGATCCATTGAAAAGGGACAAGGATGGAAGAACAGAAGCAATGCGATGGATTGTTGAGAAAAAGACAGATCCTCCATCGGAAATGAGGCATGATATTACGCTTTGTGATCAGGATGGTTATACGATGACTATGTTATGGATTGAATTGGTCCATACAGAACCGCCAGAATGGATGAGACATGATATTACGCTTGCTGATAAAGATGGCTGGACGATGGCCATGCTGTGGATTCGGTTTGTCCATTCAGAACCGCCAGAATGGATGAGACACGATGTTACACTTTCCAATATAATGGGCCGGACAATGTCCATGCATTGGATTCTGTTTGTGAAAACAGAACCGCCAGAGTGGATGAAACATGACATCACACTTGCTGATGAGTTGGGGTTGACAATGGCCAGGCATTGGTTTCTGTTTGTGAAAACAGAACCACCAGAGTGGATGAGACATGATATTACGCTTGCTGATAATTTTGGCTTGACAATGGCCATGTATTGGATTTATAATGTAAAAACAGAACCGCCAGAATGGATGAGACACGACATAAAACTTCGCAGCAATTTTGGATCAACTATGGCTATGTTCTGGATTGAAAATGTGAAGACACAACCACCAAATTGGATGAGACACGATATTACACTTGTTGATAATAACGGAGCAACAATGGCCATGCTATGGATTCAATTTGTTCAAACCGATCCACCAGAATGGATGAGACATGACATCACACTTTGCAGCAATAACGGATCAACAATGGCCATGCTGTGGACTTATCATGTTAAAACAGAACCACCAGAATGGATGAGGCATGGCATTTCACTTGCTGATAAGGGCGGATTAACAATGGCCATGCTGTGGACTTATCGTGTTAAAACAGAACCTCCAGAATGGATGAGACACGATATTTCACTTGCTGATAAAGACGGATCAACAATGGCTATGATATGGATTAATCATGTCAAAACAGACCCACCAGAGTGGATGAGGCATGACATAACACTTCGCAGCAACTATGGATCAACAATGGCTATGATATGGATTATCTATGTTAATGAAGAGCCACCAGAATGGATGAGACATAACATCACACTTCGTAACAGTAGCGGAGCTACAATGGCTATGATATGGATTTATCACGTCAAAACAGAACCACCAGAATGGATGAGACACAACAATGAAGTTGTAGACAAGGAAGGACAGACAATGGCCATGCATTGGATCGAATATGTTAAAACAGAACCACCAGAATGGATGAGACACGATATTAAACTTGCCAGCAAGAATGAATGGACGATGGCAATGAAGTGGATTCAAGAAGTCAAAACAGAGCCACCAGAGTGGATGAGACATGACATCACACTTCGCAACAATAAAGGAGCAACAATGGCTATGATATGGATTTCAAATGTCAAAACAGAACCTTCAGAATGGATGAGACACAGTATCACAGTTTATGATAAGAACGGATTAACAATGGCCATGCTTTGGATTCAAGACGTCAAAACAGAACCTCCAGAATGGATGAGGCATGACATCATTCTACGTAACAAAGACGGCCTAACGATGGCGATGATGTGGATTCAGTTCACTGAAACTGAACCCCCAGAATGGATGAGACATTGTAATTCATTGAAAGATAAGAGAAGATGTACAATGGCAGATTATTGGGAATTTTTTGTTGAAACTGAATTACCGGAATGGATGAAATTTGATGAATTTGTTGTTGTTGTTGCAGATAATGATGGAGCAACAGATGCAATGCGTTGGCTCAAGGAAATGTTACAAAAGCATCAG
The DNA here is from genome assembly GCF_001643675.1 of Monocercomonoides exilis. Taxonomy (NCBI): domain Eukaryota; phylum Preaxostyla; order Oxymonadida; family Polymastigidae; genus Monocercomonoides; species Monocercomonoides exilis. Next base: position 732,596 of record NW_027150553.1, on the reverse strand, counting down.
AACGAAAGTGGAAAGGAAATACACTTGAAGTTGAAGATAGAATCGGGAAGGGAATAATGCAGATTTATTTGTTGAAGTGAGATCCATTGCCATCACGAATGAAACAATGCATTTCAGCTGAAGACGAAGGCGAGAGGGCGAGAGTTGAATTAGATGCACCAGAAATGGAAGAAGGCTGATAATACCGCAAGAGTGATTGAATCATTTGCATTGAAGATATTATTTCTGAAGCATTAAACAAACGAACCGACTGATTTGCATGTGTGCAAATTAAGGCTGTTTAGCAACATTTCTTAATTCATGACTTTTCTTTCTTTCTTCTCTCTTTCTTTGAAGTTGGTTTTGTTCTATTGGCAGATGGTTGGACGTGCTTCAAAGATATCTCATTTTGATGTCCTTTCGATTTGCTTTCGATTGTTTTTTCATTTCAGCAGAACAATTGAAGCTGTTCACTTCAAAATTTTTATTTTTGCTTATTTTTCAAAATATATCTTTTCAATTTTTATTTGATTTTGTAAATAATGAATGACAAGCTCAATGTAAATCATCTTATTTTCTTTTTTTCTTTTCTTTTCTTCTTCTTTTTATTTTTTCTTTTTTCCAATTTGTCAATGTGACCGAAAATTCACTTTGGCATTTTGAAAATGAAATGAGCATTTCTGTGATTTGGAGTTGAGAGAACTGTTATTCTTAGTTGTTGTGCTTTGACGATTTTGTTGCAGCCATTTTGATCAGATTCAACAGTTGCAATTCAGTTAATTATTGAGTCATATTTGTTCATTTTTGGGAATTGAGAGTGTTTCGTTGCTGTCTTGAAAAAAGCACACAGAATATTCACAAAGACAACATGAACTTTGACGTTCAGATGCTTCATTTGATTTCACACAAAGTGAAGATTTTGAGAAAGACACAACAAATATCTGTCAGCGTCACATTAATGATTTATAAAAAAAAGCTTCGAAAAAATATACATTTTTATATCGCATTAACAAATCACATTACACAACAACATGTGTGGAAAGAATAAAATTGATTATTAAAAAAGGAAATCCTTTTGTGAAATAGACTCCATTGGTGTTGTTGAAAACTCATTTATTGAAGTGTGAGAAATCCTCTTCAAACATATCTGAATGACAAAAATCAGAGTTCGAATCGAATTTTTTCTCTTTCGAATTGTGGAAGAAGGCAAACAGATGAAGAGAAGAAAACCTCGAGGAGAGAGCGTGAATGATTCCATGAAGAAGACTCGTGAACTGTTTGAGATGGAAACTATGGAAATGCCATTGAAGAAAGGAGAAAAATAAATGGATCAATCACAATCATCTGAACATCTTTTCTGCTGAACAATGTTCAGCTGGATGCATTTTTAGCCAAATGTTCAGACATGAATCTTTTGATGAGAATTGGAAAAGATTTTCTTTTCCATTCACTTCAACAACAGAAACAGAATCTTCATTTGCCATGCAGGAGAATTTATATCCAACCACTTCATTCGTGTTGAATCTGATTTTACCAATCACTTGAATGTGGATTTGAGGGGTTCGCTGTTTTTGTTGTTGGGTGGAAGAAACGAGATGAATGAGAAGAAAACAGCTGTTCAATTCCCATTTGTGGTGGGAAATAATATCTTCCATTCATTTCACGAAGACAAAGAATAATCTTCAATGACTTATCAATATTCTCACACTTCATAATTCTCTGAGCATGCGATGTATTCATCCATCTCTTCATCAACAGCCATGCCATCCATGAGTGATCATGAGGAGGAGGACGAAATCCTTCTGCCCTCATCAGTATTTGAGGTGAAAGATGCCAGAGCTGGTGATGGGAATGAAGATGTGAATAACAAAGGAGGATGTGATATGCTCAATCTGGACAATCCTTTCAGAGCATTTGATGCTGCTTGTTCACTTTTGTGGGAGAAATGTTGGCAGATACGCTCCATCTTTTATTCGTGTCTGTTCTGTTGTTGACTTTGGTGCTCAATCTGGCCAACGAATTAATAAACAAGAAATATGGAAAATTATCGTCTGCACAACTGATCCAACCATTTCCTTCTTTTCTCCTTCAAACGCCTCTTTCTCTTCGCCATGTTTTTTTTCCTTCTTCTTTTGTCTTCTATTTTTTCATCTTTATCTCCTTCGCTTTTTCGGTTCTTCCACATATTCGTTTATGAGTGCATGAATTTCTGTGGTTGCATCTCTGCTGCAATCATTATCTCTCACAGTCCTGACTCCAGTTTCTGCCTCTCTTCATTCCTCTGAGGAGGCTTCTCTTTCACTTTCATTTTCTACGGCTCATCACCCCTCATTGCAGATGCGATCATTCTTTCCATTCTTCTTCTTCTTCACATCCTTCCTTCTTCTTCATATCCTTCCTCTGTTTCTAACTTCAATCTTTTCAACTCTCTCTTCTTCTCATTTTGTTTTCTTCCTCCAACAATCCTATTCCAAAGCCATTTCCATTCCCTTTCTTTTCCGATTCTCTGGTCGCCTCTCTCACCAAGCACAGCCGCTCTGCAACGGTCTCTTCCAAATATTTTTCATTGAATCATCTGTTCACAAAAAATATCCTCAATTAAGCAAACAATGCCAAGCTCAGTGTGGCCGAGGCGCTTCTGATGACGTCTCGTTCAATGCCATCATTTTGAAGAAACCTAATTAATCAACACAAAAAAATAAAAAAAAATATTGCAATCATCAATTATGAAACAAGTGAAATAGTACATTCTATTTATCAGCGTCACACAACCTCAAAACAGTCCTTTCCGCTTTTTGACGTTTATTCAAGCTATTTTTCAACAAATTGCAAAGGCAATCATTCAATGAAAAACATCATTCGAAAAGGACAATCAGTGATTTTTCATCATTCTCTTCTTCATCAACAATCATCGATCCAATTTTTCAACTCGGTAAAGGATTAACAAAACGACCAATCCTTGTTCCATTCAGTTCTTTGCAATAACTCAAATGCTTCAACTGCTGCATTAAATTTTCCATTGTTGTTTTTCTTTTCTTCATTCGTTATTATTCATTTTCGTTTTGTCAAGCATTTCAGGCATCGGAGCAGACATAAATTGTTCTTCTTCTTCCATTTTCTGTTTCTGTCCTTTCTCTTCCGTGTGCCAGCTCATTTATCAATTCATCAAAAAAACAAGCAAAGAGAGACAGAGAGAAATCATCACAATCATTTCGAATTCGGGGGAATCGATGTTTCCAAACCGATGAGTGCTTTCAATTCGCCCTTCTCCTGCATTTTTGCAAATCCACAGAAACACAGAAGCCATCCCCAATTTCTCATTCGCATTCAACAAGAACATCCTTCAAAGGCGGAAACAACAAAAAATAGAAAACACAAAATAGTCATGAAAATATATGCATTCACGTCATCAAACTGAATAATGACATTTTTGGCAAGATATTTCACAGAATAAAACAATGATTTAACTTTTCAAGTTTATTGTTATGGATGATCTGATCGAGTTTTTTTCTTTGAACGAAATTAAGCATTGGAAAGATGATAGATCGGCAAACGTATATTTTCTGCAGGATAGGCGATATTATTTTGTGCGTTGGAATGAAACAGCAACGACGGGGAAATGATGATAAAATTGGTGGAGATGTTTCATATGAAACGCATAATTGAAGGAAATTCATTTTCCAAAATAACATATGAAAGGGTTATTGCACTATATACGACAGTTAATAAAAATTTGTGAGGATGATTATAACGTTATTGTTAACTGTTTCGTTAAGTTATTATGTCTTTCTTTTGTGCTGAAATTTTTATTTTAATTAAAATGCAGAGCATTTTAATCTTCGAGAAAATTATCAATTCAATTTCTTCTCTTCAAATTTGAGAGAAGTCACTTTGATGGGGCATGTTTCTTTCTCGATCAAAATGCATTGCGCCTCCTAACCTCCAATAGCTTCCGGAATTGCGCTTTCAACTGAACAAGCAACGCTTGGAAGTGGGCCAACAATTTCAGCAAGCAATGATATAGCGCCGACACCAATTGCTCCTTCTATCTTCACGCTGCCTCCGCAAAATGTTGATCAGAGCCGCAAGGAAGAATTCCAGAGGAAAATGACAGAGAAGGTGCTAAAGAACAAATAGAAACGATGGATGATATTTTAACAGCAATATGCAAATCAGATCCAACAGTTTCCCTCTTTGATTTAAAGCTATCAAGATCTGAATTGGAAGATGTTGCAACATTTTACAATAAGCTTGATTTTAATCCTGTAATTAGCAAGAGCTCACCAGCAGCAGTTAGGTCACAATTCTTTTATCACGACGCATTGGACAAGGCAGGCGAGCAGGTCGAAAGAAATTTATTTCCAGCTTACAAAGCAATGTTATTATCCATTCAGAACATAATGATGAAACCAGATTTATCTCGTGAGATGACAAAAGATGCGTTGTTACTAATGAATCAGACAATTCAAGAAGCCAGAAGAGCTCGGATACAAGGCAGATATGGGTTTTCAGCAGCGAGAAAGATGGAGGCAGATGCAACGGGAAGCTTATTAACAAAGAGGCAGCAAGACATTTTCTAGGAGGTTCGTATTGAACAGAAGCAAATTCAAAAAGCCACGGAAGTAATAAATTGCAAGAGAACGGATAACGTCGGAAGATCATCATTCAGAACAACGCAGGCAAAGGGCCATTGCAGAAGGCAGTTTTTTCGAAGTTGGCCCTGGACGCCTCGAAGTCAACCCCCTTTTTGAAACTCCCATGGAAGGTCAGCGGAAGCTTGGAGCAGGTGAGTTTCAGTGCGTTCCGAGGGAGGAAAGAAATATTAAGGAGCACGCAAAAAATAATTGGAGGCTGAACTGCAATGTATTTGCAGGAATGGGACAAGATAAAGGGAGGAAGATTAATCAGACTTGGAGCATTTGCTTGCTGGAAGGACAAAAGCGCAAAAGAAAGATTGGAAGAAAGAGCTTGGGAAGATGGAGCAAAGCGAATGAGCGAGGAACAGCGGAGTGTTTTCAGAAGTGTGCAAAAGGAGCAACTGGGTTCAGGCATAATCAGCATAAGTTCTGTGAATCAGGTCAAATTCAGAAACAATGTGTTTTTAGTCAAAAAGAAGTCGGGGACCTGGTGTCAGATTCTTGATTGTCGTCCACTAAATGCAACAATGAAGAGATTGCACTTCATATACGAGAGCGAGAGAACTGTGGAATACCTCATTCAGAAAGACGATTATGCAATAATGTTGGATCTGGCTCAAGCATATTACCTCATCCCCGTCTCACCAGATTTAAAACTGTATCTCAGTTTCAGTTTCGAAGGAACAGATTATTCATTCGAAGGAATGCCATTTGGATTTATGGATGCACCAAGGATCTTCACAAAGATTATGAGGAAGGAAACAAGAGCCATAAAGGAAAAATGGAACGTGAGAGTGATTGCATATCTCGACGATATGATAATACTCCACCAGGACAAAGCGGATTTTAGAAATAATCAAAAGCCAAGTGATGTTGTCCTTGGAAAGTTTGGGGTTCATGGTTCACAAGGACAAATGCCAGTTGGAACTAACGATGAGATTCACATATTTGGGCTTCGACTGGGACACAAACGAATTCACAGTAAGATTGGGAGAAGACAGAGCTTCTTCTCTTGAAGCGCTCCTCAGTGTTTGGGAGAGAAAGTGCACTTAAGCCAAACAAGTTCGTATAAAAGATTTCGCTTCACTAGTTGGTAAGATAAATGCAGTTCGCTTTATCAGACAAGACGCGTCACTCCGGATGGTGGCTTTACATCGTCTGCTTTAGAAGAATGTGAGGACATCAGAATGGAGCGGGATGATGAAGATTAATGCTTCTGTTCTGAAAAAGTTACTGGAATGGAAATGGATTCTGAACCTGAACAAGCCTCGACAATTACAAACAGTATTTTCTCCCCAAGCGACACTCACAACGGATGTATCGGAGCTAGCTATGGGAGCGATACTTCGAATCAACAACGGAATTCTGGACTGGAATGCAAAGTTCCACAAATATGCACTCAGCAAATCTTCAATTTACAGGGAACAGTTGGCTGTGCTATTGGCACTCCACAATTTCTCACAAATAATCAGAACCAACAAAATATCTCAACTTCTATTGAGGTCGGACAACAGCTCTGTTGTCTTCAACATCAATCGGTGGAATGCGGGGAAGAATCTCAGGCCAGTTCTACGAAAGATATGGAAGTGGACAGAAGCAACGAAGGTGCAGATGAAAGCACAATATCTTCCAGGGACACGGAACAACAGAGCAGATGAATTATCTCGACTCGAAAGAGCGAGAGACTACACCAAAAAAGAAGAAACCTTCAAAAAAGTTATGTCGCTCATCAAAGTCAAACCGACTCTCGATGCGTTTGCGGCTCATCACAATCACAAGCTGGAAAGATGGTGCGGTATATGAAGCCCCATAGCCGAAGACGGGCTGTCAGTTTCTTGGAGTCAGGAATGTGTTCTTTCTCATCCTCCGATACCGCTAATTCCGATTGTGATTCGGAAAGTGCAGCAGGAGAGAGCTCGAATTGTTCTACTCCTGCCGAACTGGAAAGTCCAGAACTGGGAAGTTCTTTTGCTCTACAGCAACTTCTGTTGTTGGGAGCTGAATAACAATTTCCAGGAACTGATGGAAGGTCCATCAATGAAGAAGACAGGAGCATGTCTTCCTCCAGGGAAGCACAGGCTAATTCTTCTGAATCCCTGAAAAGAAAAAATCAACAGTTGTGGAAACAAGTCGTGCAGGAACGAAAGATTTCAGAGGAGTTTGGTGAGCAATGCAGACAAGGCGTTGCACAATCCACATGGAATGGATACCTTTTTGGATTTGCACGTTTTGCTGAACAATGGAAATTATGCGGACACTCAGTAATACCAGACAGCCTACCAGAGTGGACTGCAAAATGTGCAGACGTGTTTTAATCCTTAAAGAATAAAGGGGTTAAAGTGTCTGTGCTTCAGATGATCAAAGCAGCGGTTTCCTTTTTTTCATCGCTCACATTCAACACAGCCTTGGAAGAGATATCAATTATCAGAACACTATTTCATTCTTTCAAGAAAACAGACATTGTTAGAAAGAAGACAGCGACAGAGATATGAAATTTAAAAATACAGCTAAAACACGATAATGAACTGGGACACAATATCAATCTTTCTTCCAAAGCACTTATACAGAAGGTTATAACTCTGACAATGCTTTTTTCCGACTGCAGGTTTACTGAATTGGAAAGGGTGGACATGTCCCAGTTTGGAATTACAGAGGATGGTGTAAATTTGGATACCTCCTTAAAAACATCAATCACCAGAACAGAGATCGCAGTTCCCTTTCTGTCAAAAGTACCTTTCATTTGCCCAGCTTCAGCAATCAGAACGTTATAGGAAATTGTTCTTCAAAGGAACAAAGTTTATTCTCATTTGCAGCTCTACACAGAAACCTTTGAGCCCCTAACTGTTTCTGGAATCAGAAGGCTGGCGAAGGATGCAATGGAAGGAGTGAGCATTTCAAAAACATTCACACATTTCTTTCTAAAATCAGCAATTATATCTGCATTGACAATGGCCGATTTTCCACAAGTCCAGATTGCAAAGTTTGCATAACAATCACCAAGAACAAATGTGTTAATCAAACATTACAACAAGAGTCGATTATCCAAATCAATGGCATACGTTATTGTTGCAGCAATGGATGAGACAACTATGGAAAGAGAAAGAAGCCGCTCAGAAAATGGAGAATTAGAAAATACGAATGCAGAAGTTACCAAACAAATTCGTTCAGAGACCGAGTCGGAAGGCGAAGCAATGGAAAGAATAGAGACTGAAGTTGGAAGAATCACAAAGATCCGCTGTGAAAGACGAAAAGGTAAAAACAGTTCAACTTTTCAAGAAAAATCAAGCAAGATGCAGACTAGAACTGCTTCAAAATCAAGCAGAAGGACTAGGAATCAGACACATTCATAATAAGAACAAGAGCCCAGTTGCGAAGACATGAGAGATCAGAATGCGCAGGAACATCAGAAACTCAAATGTGTTGTAGAAGTTAAGCTCCAAATTAGCTATGGTCTCTCAAATATGAAGAGAAGAAATTGAATATCTATTTTCTTTTTCAAAATGAATCAAATTATTTTTCTCTAAATTGGTATTTATCAAAAATTTTTAACTTCAATTATATTCAACAATAAACTAAATAAACAGATTAATATTTTAAATTCGACTGGAATGCACTCAAATATGCTTTGAACATATTCAATTTAACTTGACACCAATTTGAAAAAAGCATTTTTTGATCAATGTTAAATAAATTTTACATTTAATAAAATTGAGCAATTTATGCAACAGAATTAAACCCTAACAAGTTGATTTTGGATAAAACCCCACCATTTATACTGTGATAAAAAAAGCGAACAAATAAAAACACTAAAAAAACTCATTTATTTCGTTGAAAATTGAACTGGATTTAGAATTTTCAAGATAATTGAAAATAACTTATAGATATCGAACAAAATACCGGACAAGATCGATTTCACGATAACTGCAGGAGGAATAATTTTGATAATTTTCCTCAAAACACATCTCGTCAATACAAACTCATTTGAAAAACAAGACTTTCAAAATAGCTTCATTCGTGCTCAGAAAAAATTAATGATTGATATTCAGGAGAAACTCAAAGTAATATTTTTCCGGGATATCAATCATTAATTTTTTCTGAGCATGAATGAAGCTATTTTGAAAGTCTTGTTTTTCAAATGAGTTTGTATTGACGAGATGTGTTTTGAGGAAAATTATCAGAATTGTTCCTCTTGCAGTTATTGGGAAATCGATCTTGTCCGGTATTTTGTGCGATGTCCGGTATTTTATGCGATATCTGTATTTTTACAGTTTCCGAACACAATAGGCAGAAAAAGACTTATGTATACAATGTGGAATCATTAGAGCTGTGATATATGACAATTTTGTGACCGGTCGTATCTTGTTCATTAACCGAAAGTTAAGATGAAGAAAGAGAAGAAGAAGAAGAAAATGAAAGTGGAGGTGGAGGAGGAAGGGTAGGAGATGAGGAAAAAGAGGAAAAAGAGGAAGAAGAAGATGAATGTGATGATTTTGAAGCATTCGGATTGATGAAACGAGATGAAAACATGTCCATTCTCGAAAGAAAGATAAGATTCTTATTGCAGTTGGAAAATGGCAAGGGAGAAATAAAATCTTTTTTTGTTCTTGTTTTTCGGATTTGGAGGTTTTTATGAGAGAAGAAGAAGAAGATTGTGAATTCAATGAATGATTGACAATTGAATGTTATTCAAGAATATTTTTTTCATCCGACTTTTCATCATCTTTTCCTTCTTCACCTTCTTTTTCTTTCTCTTCATCTTCTTCCACTTTATTTCCTTCCTCCAATTCTAATTCTTATTATCCTCCTCTTCCTCGTTCTGAATCAATTCCACAACCTGTGCCTTCCAAGCATTCCACTTCACAAACACACAGCATCCACAATTTGTGTGCTAATTTGGAAAGTTCATCTCCCAATCATCAAACAAACACAACAAGAATTGTGATTCTTCTTCCTCTTCCTTCTCTTTCTCCTCAAACAACAGCAACTTCAGCAGTTATTCCACATTTCGCACTTCCATATGTAATTGAGGTACGAAATTTCCCACAAAACAGTACTTCCTTCTCCTCTTCACCTTCATCATCTTCTTTTATTTCTACGTCTCCTTCTTTCCAGTGAGATAATTTGTCAACCTGCTTTCATATCTTAACTGAATTGAATTCTCCGAGTGTTTTTTTCAATTCATTCTTCAACAACAGACAAAAGAAATCAAGAATCCCCCTTTTCCCTCCTCCACTTTTTGAGGGCTTTGATATCAGAATGTATCTCCCAACATCTGTTATTGACAGACACTCCAAATGGAAATGATTAGAAAACAGGTAATTGTTACAGAAGATTTATGAACAAAGACACCAAATGCGAATACGAAAAAAGAAGCGAAAGAAGCGAAAGAGAGTATTAATTTGTGTATCAACTCTGTTTTTTCTTCATTCAATTGCTTGAATAATCTGAATGATTGCGAAGTGAATTGAGGTTGAACCTTGAATAAGACATTTCATTATATGATTTTGGAATTCTTCTTTTTTATCTTTTTTTAATTGCTTTATTTCTTTTCGAAGCTTTGAAAAACATTCTTTTTTTTTTTAAATGCTCTCTTGTTTTCTCTTTTGTGAAATGGCAAAAAAATAAAAATAAAAAATTTGTGTCAAAAAATGTGAAGCATTTCCTCAAGCCTTTAAAATAAGGAGCAAAACAATCATAATTAATTGAGTATAAATTTGTCTGTTTCGTTTATTGAATATATCATGAATGCTAATGACGATAACTTCAAATCCTTCTTCTTCAAGCTTTTCAAAAACCTTCCTTTTCGTTGCCTTTCTTTTCGCTTCTTCCATTTCATCTCTCTCTTCTTCTTTCAATCGATATGAAACATTCGAAAAGAATTGCAAGCTTTCAAATGCAATTTTGTCATCCACTGTTCGTCGCTGCATCTCCTCCGAAACAGCACTTATAGTACCACTTTTCAATAAGTCTTCAACTCTCACATCACAGTTTTCTGCTGCATTTCTCAAGGAGGAAATGCACTTGTTACCAATATCTCTGTAATTATCTCTTGCTGCTCGAGACACCTGAACAATGCTGCTGAAAAGCTCAATATATTCTTCATTCCACACAAGACAGTTCTCAAAGAAAAAAGAGAGTGCTTGGATCCATCTACAGATTACCAGCACTGCATTCGCTTCTTCTTTGTTCATTTCCTCTTCTTTCTTCTTCCAATCCACATTTCTTGTCAGCTCTTCCAATTCTTTTGTTGCCTCTCTCGCTAAATGCATCTCATTCAAAATCTCTCCCTCCAAGCTATAGTCAACCCGATATCGGTAAATCAAAAAGTCCCAAGTAGACTGATAGGCCAGTTGCGTAAGATTTCTGTTTTTCCGTTGATGTTCGATGATTTCTGTAATCTCCTTCAAATACAGTTCTCGTTCGATAAACTAATAAGAAATATGAAAGGAAAAAAAGTAAATATAATAAAAATGAAAAAGAAATGTTCAAACAAATAATTCGTCAATGTAGTTCAAAGCCATCAAAGCCATTTCCACTTCATGTTGCATTTCTTCGCTTTCCTTTTTCTTTGAGGCAGCTTTCAGAAGGCAAGGCACACAAATTGATATCAATTCGTCTGAAATAAAGTAGAAATTTAGCAAAGAGAAGCATTCGCAAAGATCAACCAAAAGACTTTCGTTCTTTCCCTCTTTTTTCTCTTCTTGTTCAATGATCATTTTCTTAAATCTTTCGTTCAATAAAGATTCACAAAATGCATGACCATAAATGCGTTTCATCGCACTGCAATATCCAACATTCTTCAAAAACAAAATTGCATTTTCCAAAGAAAAGTTCTTTTCTTCAATCATTTTGTCAATTTTGTTGAACATCTCTTTTGTGAAAACTAGTATTTGTATATTTCTGTCCGTTTCATCCATCATTTCATTCAGTTCTTCGATTTTATGTTTTTGCTCTTCCGCATTGCAACATTCCATTTCAGAAAACAATTCTTTAAAAAAATAAGCAAAAAATGTAACCTCCAGCAATTCAAATACAACAACGGGGACAAACCATTAAATCTTTCAGTTGCACTCGTTGTCTGCATTTTTGAAGCATATTACATTCAGAATACAACGCAGTTTTGCCATTCACATTGAATTTGCATTTGTTAAAAAAGAAGAAATAGATGAAAAATAAAAACTCAAAAGAGTCATATAAATATGTGTTTATACCGTTTTTTCTTTTGTTGACATTCTGGTCAAGAATTTAAAAGAAATGAAAAGCAATGCTTTATCCTATTTTCTTTATTTGTTATGGATTCAATGATCATTTTGTTTTATTATCGAAATTTACCATTGGAAAGATGAGAGACCAGCGAACGAATATTTTCTGTAGGATATGCAATATCATTTTGTGTGGTGGCACGAGACAGCGACGGCGGGGAATTGATGATGGAATTGGGCGAGATGATTTTTATGAAAATTATCTTTGAAGGAAATTCATTTTCAAAAATAGCATTTGATAATTATGATGTATTAGTTTGTTATTGTTCTTGTTCGTTGAGACGATATTTTTATTTGTTAACTTTTCAGAGTGCAAGAATCTGACAAATTATATAAATGGCCATTCCTTTGATTTTCTGAGGAGATCATAAGAAGAGAGCTGGATGCAGAGATACAATCAGCAGATGTGAATTGCAATTTTTTTGTATTCATTTGGGAGAGGAGATGAAAAGAAATTCGATTTCAAAGTATTTTGATGAGAATGAAAAGAAGAATGCCAACAATTTTACAGCACTGGGAAAGAATAAAATTCGGAGATATTTTTTCTGACAAAGAAACTGGAATACAACATTAAAAGTTGGATATTTATGTGGGAAAAAAGGATGACGGAGAAAGGAGCTCTGTGAAACAATGGAAAAGGAGATTGAAAGCATCGGCGATTGGACAATCCTGTGCATTTGCAATAGGAAGAGCAGGTGTGTTCTTTAGAAAAATTTTTATAATTTAAGCAAAACTAATTATTATTATTTTATTTTATATCTTTTTTCCATTCCAGCTAACAGCATTTTTTATGTTGAGCGTCATTCCTGGTGACAATCCATTTCAAGTTGCATTTTTGCGGATTATATGGTTTCTTCTTCTCCTCCTCCAATCTCTTCATTGACGAGATTTTTTTAATTTGGCTAATATGAAGAGCACCTTCTTCGTCATTGAGAACTTATTGACCATAAAATTCTCATGTTGCAACACAAAATAAATCATCCTTCTCTTGCTGCTGTTGTCTGTTATGAAATTCGAATCTGTCCATTTTGACTGCATTTTCTTCAAATGAGTCTTGTTCGCTTTTGTCGCTCAGCTCGTCCAAAGAGCATCGTCGAACTCATTTCATTCCATTTCTCTTTTTGATTCTTCTTCTCCTTCTTCTCCTTCTCCTCCTCTTTTTCAATCATCTCACACAAATTCCTCTTCACTTCAGTTTTCATCAGGGCTTCCACATTCACTTTCACAAACACAAACATCTTCTTCTTCTTCTTCTTCTTCAACACAGTCACCAATCCAATTTGCATCTACCAATCCATTCAATACAATAGCTTCATCAACTTATTCATCATCTTCTTTATCTTCCTCTTCCTTCTCCTCTTCCTCTTCTTTCTCTTTCTCTTCCTCTTCCTCTTCTTCCTCTTCCTCCTCCTCTTCCTCTTCCTCCTTCTCCACCACCCATCTCTCCACCCAGCCCTTCTCCTCGCCATTCCCAGTCACTGCCACCACCTCCCAACTCCTTCAGCTTCTGGCAGCGCTGACGCTTTCCTCTCAGTCTGACCAGCTCTTCTTCGACGCCGCCATGTTTGTGAAGGAAGTGCTGAGGGAAATGCGGATGAGGAGAGCGGCGAAGGGGATGCTGAGGAGAAGAGGGAAAGAGGGAGGAAGAGAGGGAAGAGAAGGAAGAGAAGGAGAAAAAGAGAAAGAGGAGGAGGAAGGAGAGAAGAAGAAAGGGAAGAAGAAATTGGAAGAAGAAAGAAGAGGAATTAATATGGAAGGAGGGATGTTTGGTGTTCGAACAGAAGAAGAAAATGAAGCTGAAGATGGCAACTTGAGAATGGATGAAGGAAAAAGAGAAGAAGAAAGAGAAGAAGGAAAAGTAGGAAAAGAATATGGAATGGAAGAAGATGGTGAAGAAAGCAAAGAAAACAACACAAAAAGAGGAGAAAGTCCTCTTTTTGGGCCGATAGACGAAAATGTGTTTGAGAATGAAAGCGAAAATGAAAATGAAAATGAAAATGAAAATGGAATGAATTTTGGGCAGAATGAAGAGAAAACAGGAAAAGCAGGAGAAGGAAGAGGGGATGAGATGAAAGGGAGGATGGATAAAGAAGAGGAAGAAGGTGAAGGTGAAAAGGAGGAGGAAGAAAGAGAAGAAGAAAGAGAAGAAGATGAAGAAGAAGCCAAAAGGAGTGAAGAAGAAAGGATGAGAAGAAGAGAGCAGAAGATGGAGAATGAAGGAATGAAGAGCGATGAGCTGCCCACAGAAAAGGCAGTCATCGAGTGCTGTCTGCAAATACTCGCCAACATCAACGAGAATCCGAACAATAACAAGTTCTTCATCGATCCTGTGCTCCTTGGGCTTGTTGTGGAATTGATGAGGTTTGACATATGCTTCTATTTTATTTCTCTTTCTCTCTTTATTTGTTCTATTTATTTGCATTATATTTATTTTTGAACTTTCATCAACATATTCTATGAATATGAATAACAATAATCTGAATGATATTTCAAATGAAATGGTCAACCCTTTCATTCAAAGTGATTCTGTGTCTGTTCTGCGAGTGATGGCGTTCCGCTTCTTTGTGAACTTCTCGTGCGGCAGCGACGAAGACATCCAGCGTCTGCTGCTGCAGCCCTCTTTCTTCGATGTCTTCGCCTTGCACTTGTCCTCCTCCTCGTCCTGTCTGCGCCGCGAGGCTGCGCTCCTCGCCTGCAACATCGGCGCCGGCACCTCCTCCCAGGCATGCACGCTCCTCCGGCCGAGGTGTGTCTTCGCCCTCTGCCACATCGCCCGCGCAGACATACACAGCGCCCAGTGCCACGCGCTGAGGGCGCTGAGGAACGTGGGGCTGCTGGGGAAGGAGGCGGCGGGGGTGGTTGTGGAGGCTGGGTGTGTCGAGGCAGTCGCGCAGATTCTGAAGAGAGGGAGGCATCGGAGTGTGGTGTGCGAGGCAATGGACCTGCTGTGGGTGCTGCTGGGGCAGTGGGAGAAGAAGGATAATGAAGAAGAGGAAGAAAAAGGAAAAGAAGAAGGAGAAGGAGAAGGAGAAGAAGGAAGAAAAGAAGAAGGAGAAAAGAAAGAAAGAGAAGAAAGAGAAGAATCGAAGCTGTTTGTTGAATCGAGAAAGCGGAAAAACAAAGTTGCTGAGCAGCTTGCAGACAAAGGCGGAGTGGAAAGTTTTGTTGAGCTTTCGATGGAGAAATATGAAAGTGTGAAGAAGAGGTCTGTTTGTCTGCTGAAGAAGTACTTTCCAGAGGCAATTTTAGAAGAGGAGATGGCAGAAGAGGAGATGGAAGAAGAGGAAGAAGGAGAAGAAGGAGAAAAAGAAGATGGATATGACAATTATGCAACAAAAAGCTCGTTCAATGGCAATTGGCAAGTGGCAGAGAAGCCGATGGGAATGTTGAGGGCGAGTGGGAAGCAGCCAGATCCTTCGTTTTTTGAGCTGATTGAAACATCTTCTTCTTCCATTTTCTCTCAAAATGTTCCAATTTACCAGACGCTGGATGCATTTCGCTCGACTCTTTCGGAGTCTTCGCATGAAACAAGTGAAAATACAAGTCATTCTCTTTCATCACCATCATCATCATCATCATCAGTTGGCTCATTGCCTTATCATTACTCTTCGCCAAGTAACATAAATACTCGTTATTCTTCATTCACTTCTTTTTCTCCTTCTTCTCCTTCTCCTTCATCATCATCATCTTCTTCTTCTTCTTATCAGCATTCTCCATCACTCATTTCACCCAACTCATGTTTTACTTCCTCAAAATCCAGTTCTCTTTCGCAAACTACCTCAATTTCATCAACATTCTATCCAGTTGCAAGCTCATCCTCAAACACTTTCTTTTCTTCTTCTTCTTCTTCTTCTTCTTCCTTCTCATTCTCCAGCCACTTAAGCTCAATCGCAGGGTTTCAGCAGCCAATTTGCCAGCAGCTCTTCCACAGCCACACAGCTGCCTCCATCTTCCCTTCCAACTCCTCGTGTTTCTGAGCTCCAGCCGCCTTTCAGCTTCTACTCTTCACTCTATCTGAAGCACAAAACTCCTTCAGGGCTGGCTCCGCTTTCTTCGCCTGTGTTTATCCGTACTTAACAGTTCTTGCGAAACATTCTGTTTGATGTTGGCATGAATAGCAATTTCTATTTAAAGTTTTGGACTGATTATTGACTTCATTCTTTTGAGCAGTTAATTTTATTTTATTTTTTTTCTTCAAATTTTTTGTAAAATAAAGCATGTCAAAGATATGAATAAAAGGTTATGAAAAAAGAGCTTCAATGTTGATTTATGATTTTTGGCGTTGTGCAAATGAAAAATATTAGTATAAAAACAAATGCACACATACATTGATGTGTTTTTGATCCTGTTTCTTTCTCGATTGAACTGAAGACATTTGACACGCTCATTCATGCTTCTTCGCAATTAGTTGAGACAAAATACAAGCATTCTTCTTTGCTTTCTTTTCTTTTCCAAACTATAACAACATAATTTGTTAAAGATTTTTCTTTCAAATTTTAATTTCCTCCCATTCCGATTAAAAGAATCTTGTCTGAACATTTTGCTAAAGATGCATTCAGCCGAACCTTCTTCAGCGGAAAAGATGTTCAGATGATTGTGATTGATCCATTAATTTTTCTCACACTTCAATAAATGAGTTTTCAACAACGCCAATGGAGTTTATTTCACAAAAGGATTTCCCTTTTTAATTATCTTTTTTTTTCACACATATTATTGTGTAATGTGATTTGTTAATGCGATATAAAAATGTTATTTCTTCGAAGCTTTTTTTTAATAAATCATTAATGTGACACTGACAGACATTTGTAATGTCTTTCTCAAAATCTTCACTTTGTATGATATCAAATGAAACATCTGAATGTCAAAACAGGTGTTGTCTTTGTGAATATTCTGTGTTTTTTTCAAGACAGCAACGAAACACTCTCAATTCCCAAAAATGAACAAACATGAGCCAATTATTAACTGAATCGCAACTGTTGAATCTGATCAAAATGGCTGCAACAAAATCGTCAAAGCACAACAACCAAAAACAACAGTTCTCTCAACTCCAAATCACAGAAATGTTCATTTCATTTTCAAAATGCCAAAGTGAATTTTCAGTCACATTGATAAATTGAAAAAAAGAGAGAGAGAAAGAAAGAAGAAAAAAAAAAGAAAATAAGATGATTTGATTTGAGATTATCTTTCATTATTTACAAAATCAAATAAAAATTGAAAAGATATATTTTGAAAAATCAACAAAAATAAAAACTTTGAAATGAACAGCTTCAATTGTTCTGCTGAAATGAAAAAACAATCGAAAGCAAATCGAAAGTAGATCAAAATGAGATATCTTCGAAGCATGTCCAAGCATCTGCCAATAGAGCAAAAGCAGCTTCAGAGAAAGAGAGAAAGAAAAATCATGAATTTAGAAATGTTGCAAAGCAGCCTTAATTTGCACACATGCAAATTTGTTGGTTCGTTTGCTCAATGCTTCAGAAATAATATCTTCAATGCAAATGATTCAATCACTCTTGCGGTATTATCAGTCTTCTTCCATTTCTGGTGCATCTATTTCAACACTCGCCCTCTCGCCTTCGTCTTCAGCTGAAATGCATTGTTTCATTCGTGATGGCAATGGATCTCGCTTCAAATAATAAATATTCATTATTCCCTTCACTATTCGACTTTTATCGCTACGTGTATTTTCTTTCCACTTTTCTTTGGATGTTTCTTTAATATTTCTTTGATCGAATTCATTATCTCTGTCATCCATTCATCATCAGCAGCAGTATCATCCATCACGTTGACGATTATGTCACCAGCTTCATCTGCTTCACCAGATGCAATTGTTTCATCACGCTTCATCCATTCTGGTAATTCAGTTTTAACATATCTTTCCCAATAACCTGCCATTGTCCACCCGTCCTTATCTTTAAATTCATTTTTATGTCTCATCCATTCTGGTGGTTCAGTTTCAGTAAACTGAATCCACTTCATCGCCATTGTTTTTCCCCATTTATCTTTCAATGAATTACTATGTCTCATCCATTCTGGAGGGTTTGTCTTCACATTTGCAATCCATTTCATTGCCATAGTCCTTCCGTTATCATTCGCAAGTGTAATATCATGTCTCATCCATTCGGGTGGTTCTGTCTTGACTAAATAGATCCACAGCATAGCCATTGTCCATCCGTCCTTATCAGCAAGCGTAATGTCATGCCTCATCCATTCTGGTGGTTCTGTTTTGACATTATAAATCCACAGCATTGCCATTGTCCATCCGTCCTTATCAGCAAGCGTAATGTCATGCCTCATCCATTCTGGTGGTTCTGTTTTAACATGATAAGTCCACAGCATGGCCATTGTTGCTCCATCATTGTTGCGAAGTGAAACATCGTGTCTCATCCATTCTGGCGATTCTGTTTGAACAAAATGAATCCACAACATAGCCATCGTCCATCCGTCTTTATCAGCAAGTGAAACATCGTGTCTCATCCATTCTGGAGGTTCTGTTTTGACATCTTGAATCCACAACATGGGCATTGTGTATCCATTCTTATTGGCAAGTGTAATGTCATGTCTCATCCATTCTGGTGGTTCTGTTTTGACATTATAAATCCATATCATAGCCATTGTCCATCCGTCTTTATTAGCAAGTGTAACACCATGCCTCATCCAGACTGGTGGCTCTGATTTTACAGATTGGATCCACAGCATGGGCATTGTATTTCCCTCTTTATCAGCAAGCGCATTATAATGCCGCATACATTCTGGCGGTTCAGTATTAACGTTTGCTATCCAGTGCATTGCCATTGTTCGCCCAAACTTATCGGCAAGTGTGTTGTCGTGTCTCATCCAGACTGGAGGTTCTGTCCCCACATTATTAATCCATATCATGGCCATTGTTTTTCCCCAATTATCTTTAAGTGTAATATCATGTCTCATCCATTCTGGAGGCTCTGTTTTGTTTTCCATAATCCAACGCATTGCCTCTGTATATCCACATTCATCTTTCTCAGGATTCTTCGCATCAACTTTATTTTCCATTATTATGTTATTTTTGTAAAAATCTGCAATCTCTTTTAGCTCACAGATTCGCGATTCAACAAAAATGAAAGATCAATCAAAAACTCTGTTTTGTTATGGGTCAATTCAATATTTTTTAGTTAATGAATAAAAATGAAACCTAATAATAAAAAAAAAATAGTTTTTAATATGAAATTATATTTAAATGTTGGTCTCAAAAGCGAAACGATTATCAAGTCACATTCAGGACAATCACCAAATAACGATATTTCACTGAAAGCGTTCCTGATGATAGACTATACATATTAATCGCTCCATCATTCGAAGCGCCATCTTTGTGCGAACTATTTGCACTGGTTGTACTTGACTTATTCCACACACACCTTGTTTCCTTATTTGCCCCATTGTTTGTTTTATTTTGTCTCGCTTTCTTCGATGGATTCCCTTCACTCCCGCTAATAGCGACATTCTGAGGCCGATAGCACCTGACAAATGAGGTGTTTGAGGCAGCCAAGGAAGATGAGGGGCTGTTCAGCGAAGGGACAATCCCTCCATCATACACATCCCACACTGATGAAAATGAGCACCCACTCATCAGAAACACTCTTTGGCTCAGCCCTTCAGCAAAATGTGTTGTTTTCGATGGATTTGTGGAGATGTTGAAGAAGGTCAGCTGGGTGAGAGATACAAGAGGTGTCAGGGGAGGCGCCAGAAACGGGGCTGAAAACACACAAAAAGATGAAAAGTGGACTCACTCACCAATACAGCCCCTCCTCCTTCTCTTCGTCCTTCTTCTTTTTCCTCCTCTTTTTCTCATCAAAGTCGTTCTTCTTCTTCTTCCTCCTCCTCCTCTTCTTCTGATTCCTCTTCCTCTTCCTCCTTCTATTCCGACGTTTCCCTCCTCAGCAACTCGTCCAATGCCTCCAACTCTTCCGTTCCGTTCTCCAACTTAGCCAATCTGGCTGTGTGTGACGTGTGCGGGAAGAAGATGACACAACATGCGCATTTCAGCATAAACACGATGTCGCCTGTGGTTGCACGCTATTTTGAGCTGAAGAAGATTGCTCATCCACCAACGACGGTGAAGTTCGTGGCGTTCTCACAGAACGTGTTCGTGTGCTCCTGCGGGTGTGTGTTGGGAGATGAAGATAAAAAGACTATTTGTTGATGTTCATGTTTTTTTTTTTTTTTTTTTTTTTTTTTTTTTTTTACTTTTTTTTTTTTTTTTTTTTTTTTGATTATTTGGGATTTAATTAATAATTAAGAATAATTATGTTGATATTGATGTTTTTTTATTTTGCTTATTTTGTTTGTTTTATTCATATTTTTGTCTGTTAAATTGCTGACTTTCTTTTTATTTTTAATATTATTTCTCTTTTCACAAAATTACCTTTTCTTCTTTCTCCTCTTGTTATATCTCATTTGATGATTAAATCTTGTCTTTTTCTTACATTTTTTTTTAATTTTTTTCTTATTTTCTTTTTTTCTTTTCTTTTCTTTTCTTTTTTAATATAGCCACAGCCAAACAGCAGAAGGGAAGACGCTTCGAGGAATGGCTGACGATGTTCTGTCGAATGTCGATGCAATTCTGGAAGAGCACGACAAGAGACTCAGCAAATACAGAGTGTGTATTAAGAATTTTTTATTATTGATATTCTAATAAATAAAATAAACAAATAAACAAATATTTTTTTTGTTTTATTTATTTATCTTTTATTTATTTATCTTCTTCTTTCATTTTTATCTCTCCGATCTCATCACCCTTCTCCTTCTCTCTCTTTCTCTCTTTCTCTCTTTCTCTTTCTCAATCTCTCTCCCTCCCTCCATACAGCACCACAACCCATCCTCTTCCTCTCCTCTTTCCTCTCCCCAGCACTCTTCGGCTTATTCTCCCTTCCGCCCTTCTCCCCGCGCCAACACAAACACACAGTTTTCTCCCAATTCCACTTTTCAGAGCCAAAGGCATCCCAAACAGAGGCGAAACAAGCCAGGGCGGCTGGAGACAGAAGGTGTGATTGACGAGCTTATCCGGTTCCGGCTGAAGAGCGGCGGAGCCAACAGCGCAGGCGGAGGAAGCGGAGTGAATAGAGCAAATGGGATGGGAGGGATGGGAGGGATGAGTGGAATGGGAGGAGCAGATGGGGCGAGGATGCAGATTCCGCACAGGCGGATGATGGCAGACGGGCTGCGGCAGGCGCAGATGATGCGGAAGGACCGGATGGAGGAGCTGGGGATGACACCCTCGCAGATGATGGCGATGCGGAAGAGGAGATGATTATGTGAGAGAGAGAGAGAGAAAGAAAGAAAGAACGCATTATGATGGATAAATAAGGATGAGTTTGAATAACTGGAAAGTGATGGCATGCTTTGATTCATTAACAAGTAATCTGTTCATTTGGATAGGACCATTTAAACAACAATTTTACAATTATTCCACTTCAAATTGTTTTTAATTGCATTTTTGTTTTTTTTTTCTTTGAAAGGTTGATTTTTCATTTTGTAAAGGAAAATAAAACTGTTTTATTGAGAATTCATTTTTCAGTCTCTTCAGTTTTTGTGTGAGTTTTATTTGGTTAAAATAAGGCTTGTAATTTGTTATCGTTAATGTTCTTTATTGATTCCAAATATTAAAATTTCAAAAATTGAAAAAGAAAATATGCAATTTTTAAAAATTTCGGCTTCTTCACTCTCAAAATGCTAATCAAATATTATTAAAATACATCTTCTCCAATTGGTCCAACTAGCTTCACATTGTCATTTCTTTCTCAAATGTGTTCCTGTTGCGAGAATCTTCATCAACAGCTCACCGTGTTTGTTGGTGATTGCACAAAGAATAAAACAATTCCCTCCAATCAATCTGCTTTTCAGCTGTCCCTCTGTAACGATCAAGCAAAACCAGCTGGAGAAACATGAAAAAGCTTTAAAAACTACGTTTTTCTTTTTTATTTTTCTTTCATTCCTTTTTTCAGCGCAGAAGATTACAATAGCCAAAATCTTGAGACAGAATCAGCTCTCCGTTGTAGCAGCTCAGCGAAAACGGCTTCTCTTTTCCAATCGCTCGGACATATTCAGCAATTGCAGCTGAGCAAATCATCAAGCATTGAACCATTTAAAAAGCACACATATTAAATAAAATTAAATTAAATGAAAGAAATGAATAAAATAAACAAAATCGATAAGTTAATAATCATTCCCACAAGAAAATAATTTTGTGAATTTCAATATAAAATACGACTTCCCAAATGTCCCTCTCATAAAAAAAAATTCATTAAAATACCTGTGCTAATTGCATTCTGCATGAACTTGTTGATTCTGCTGCTCACCTCGCTCACCTTCCCCACCATCCGCTGCTCTATCAAAAAGTGCCGCACTTTCTCCTTCTCCTCCTTCTCCTTCTGCTGCCTCTCTTTCGCCAGCCGCTGCCGCTCCTTCTGCGCCTCGTCGCTCTGCCGCCCAATTTGCTCCATCAGCCCTTTCAGCGGGATGCTCAGCCCGTCCAAAATCGGATCGCCGCCTGACACACACAGACACAACGGCGACTGAATCTGCCCTTTCGCCTCTGTTTTGGCATCTGCCTCAGCAACTCCTGCTGCTTGGCTCAAAGACAGTTCTCCCAATGCGCCACGCTTCGATGGTGTTATTAACAGAGAAGTGTCGAAGGCAGAGGAAAGAGAAGGCTTTTCGTATGCTGATGATATCATCTCCCCAAATTGCATCTTCTCTTTTTTGTTCTCTGAATTCGCTGCGACCGATTTGTTTGTGCGGAACGGAGAAAAAGGCTCGCTTTCATTCTCAGCCCATTCGAGGCTGTCATTCTGGAAGTGCCGCCCAGCAGTTAGCCGACTCGGCAAAGGAGTGCTCAAGTTCTGTGAAAGGAAGTTTGCAAAGATCGAAGCAGGCGATGGATGAGCAGCTGGAGATTGTATTGAAATCGGGCTGCGAAGCGAAGAAGGCCTTCTCAGAGGAGATAGAATCGCACCAACAGTCGAAGGCTTGCTGTTTGCAGGCGAAAGAAATTGAACTGAAGATAAATTTTGTTCTTGAGTCTCCAATGTGTCTTTCCTGTTCGTTTCACTCTGTTTGCTAGATGGTATTTCTGGGCAGTAAATATCGTTTTTGATGGAATCTGAATACTTCTTCAGAACAGCATTTGACAAGCGCGATGATTGCTTTTCATTCAACGCAAGACCGCCCATTTGCGTTTCCTTGAATTTCTTATTTGGCAAACAGATGATTCATTTGATTCACAAAAAGCAACAAGAATAGAACAAAATGAAATTTTGATTATAAAACCAGCCGCAGAAACAAACGATATTGAGACTCATACCTCAAAGTCCCGCAACAGTATTTCCTGCAAAGCGCTGTGGAATCGAGTTTTCAGCTCATTTTGATCTGAATCCAATCCTGTCTGTATCCACATCATCTTCACTTTGCTTTCTGGCAACTTCTGCTTCCGAAATCCAAACTCAACAAAAAAGTCGCTTCCAGCTATTTCGCTGTTCCTGGCCAACAAATTAACCAGACAAAAAAAAGCAAATTCTTGAACATGTCAAAAATAAAATGGCAAACTGTCCGTCAAGTTTCTTTGTTGTAATTGCACCAGGCAAGATTGCTTTGAACTTTTCGATGATCTCTGGGGTAAGAGAGCTGCAGAGTTTAATGTTTCAATGTTTACATGTCAAAATGAAGAAAAAAAAGAAAAAATTCACCAAACTGCTTGCAGCTCGCTTCAACGGGCTTTTTCAGCTCTGAAAACTTCACATGCGGGGCAAACACATTGTGCGATATCCTCCATTGCAGCTGATATTGCAACACAGATCCAAACAGTATTTCCAATGTTTTGAAACTGAAGCACAGACACAGCGCAAGTGAAACAAATAAAAGCTTCTATTTTAAAAAAGACGCGTTCTAATACCTTTTAGGAAATGGTATAGCTGGGCCATCTGTTGTTTCTTTTCCTTCAGACTTCGAAGAATCCATTTCATAATAAAAATTTGAAATGAATGCCTGGATTACGGATTAGATCATTGAGATCAAATATTTTTGTAACAAATATTCATAATTATTCAATCACAAATAGTTCATGATTGCAAATCCTTTTGGCTATCTTAAAATAAAAATTGTTTCAATTTTTTTTTTTCTGAAAAATGTGGATGACCAAAAACTGCATTTGAAACAATTTAAATAAAGTTAAAAATTAATTTAAACGCTCAATCTTCAATACAATTCCTTCTTTCAGATAAAATGAATTTGCAAATATTGTTAAATTCATGATTCAGCCAATTATTAAAAATACGTCTTTATGAGAAACTGCATTGAAACAAGTATTCGTTTGCTTTCATTGTTTTAAAAAAAATCGATTTCTTTTTTGTCACAAAAGGATGCATGCTTTATTATGCAATATAACAAACAGTACTGCTGCTCCTTTTGCTTTTATTCTGTATTTTGAATATTTTCGCCACTTGGAATGTTTTGCTTGACAAGTAAATTGGAGAAGGTTCGCTTTGAAATTAATTGATAATAAAGATTTTTTTGAAATTTCGAATATTGTTGATTTGCATTGTTTTCAGCGCAGTAGATGGAAATGAATGAAAATGAATGAAAGCGGGATATCTCGTTGTGCAGGGTGACTATCGAGTTGGGAGAGCGAATTCATATGGAAAGTGCCCAGGGTGAAGGGATTGGGAAGGGAATTGGAGATGATATTTTCAGACGAAAAGCAAGGAAATTTTTGAATTGAGAAAGATGAAATTGAAGAAAATGAATGAATTTCACATTTTTCAGAAGAACCAGAATTTGAGAAATTTAAAGGAGAAAAGGATATTGAAAAGGTGGGTCAGCATTTCAGATGATGAAACACTCGGAAACGGAAGGAATAATGAATTTTATGGAGGAAATAGTTACCAATGGGATAAAATAAAGATATTGACTGAAAAATATGTTCCGAAGGTTTGATGATTTTTTTTTGATTATTTCTTTTTTTATTCTGGCAATTCAATAAATGAAGGATTTGATTATTTTGAAGAAGAAGAAGATGGAAAAGAAGGAAAAGAATCAAAAAGAAAAATGGAATGAAACAAGTTCGATGATGCTCTTTGGACGAGCTAGGCGAAAAAGGTGAGCGAGACTCATTTGAAGAAAATGAAGAAATGATGAATGGATTCTAATTTCATAACAGCCAATAGCAGCAACAGACAGCAGTTTCTTTGTGTGTTGCAACATGAGAATATGATGGCTATTCAAACAACAAAATTCTCAAATACGAAGAAGACGTTCTTTCCATCTGTCAAATTTAAAAAATCTCGTCAATGAAGAGATTGGAGGAGGAGAAGAAGAAACCATTTAATCCGCAAAAATGCAACTTGAAATGGATTGTCACCAGGAATGACGCTCAACACAAAAAATGCTGTTGGCTGGAATGGAAAAAAAGATTAAAAAATAATAAAATAATAACAATTAGTTTTGCATTGATTATGAAAATTCCTCAAAAGAACACAACTGTCCTCCATATAGCAAATGCAGAAAATTGTTCAATCACTGATGCTGTCAATTTCCTTTTCCCTTGTTTCCCAGTGCTCCTTTCTCCACCATCCTTTTCCCACATAAATTTCCTGCTTTTGTTAATGCTTTCAACTATCTGTTCAAATGAAATGTAACTTTGTTTTTTTCTTTCCAAGTGCTTTTCAATTGTTGGTTATCTTTTTTTTTTGAAAAAAGACTTTCCATTGGAATCAGAATTGGAAAATTGCGATAAATGTGATTCGTATTCAATTGTTGAATTGTTTTTGAAATGTTGAAAATATTCTTTTCCCACATCTCATCATTCAGGATTTAATTTAAAATATTCCTTAAAACCATGTTTGATGATGCATTTACTAGGAAAATTGACATTTCACAAGTATTTTCTGGAAAAAGTTAAAGTGATGATTGTTACTGAAAGAATGGATAACGAAGCACACAGCAGAACTGGAACGATAAAAATACTAATGATTTTGTAATTATTGAATTCCATTTTCAATTTTCTTTATTGTTCATCATCGCTGTTTGTAAATAACAAATAACCTCATCAAACAAAATTTCTTTTCAAAGAAATGATGTTTCCAACAAAACGAAAATTGTTTCAAGAAATTTCACAAAGTGCATCAGTAACAAATGCTTCTTTGTTATTGAAACTTCAACTCATTCGAAAATCTTGAGTTTATAGATTGTTGTTTTTCTTTCAAAATATCTAATAGGGTGCATTTTTTATCTTGACCTCAAAATTTTATCTCAACCCTGTTTTTTTGAAACTTATTTTTGCTTTTTTGATTTGTGAAAAGGCTAAAAACAAAAACAAAATAAATCGACTTTCTGATATTTTTGTTTTTCAGAATTCTGTTAAAAAATTTTTTGATATTTTTTTGTTCAAAAAAATATTCAAAATTTTTATTATTTAAGGACCCAGATCAAAGACTTGCTGTATGTGAAGCCAATATTTCATACCGATCGTTTTAAACCACAGCATCAGCATTCCACATTCCTATATTATCATTTTAACTTGTTTTTGAATTTTTCAATAAAATTTTTAACCTTTTTTTCTCATTTCACTGTTTTTGCTTAAAACACGATTTTTGGAACAAATATGAATTTGTGTAAATTTTTAAGCACATAAAAAATAAAAACAAGATGTTATTTATTGTATATTTTTATTTAATTTTGAAATGAAAAAGAATTGAACAAGAATTTGAAGTGAAATGGTAGAACATATAAAAATTTTGATCTGACAATTGTTCGTCATATACAAATATTTTGTTGTTTTTTCTTTGAGATATCATTTCATTTCAAATTTCTTTTTATTTTATTTTATTAAATTTAAAAACAAATAAATACATATCTCTGAAATTGTGTTTTTTGAAAAAATGTGTGAAATAAGTAAAAAAGTTAAAAAAACAAGTTGAGAAAGTTTCAAACAAGTTCAACTTATAAAAAATAAACGATGCATTATGATATGAAAACTTATAACTTCAGATAAAAAATATTCGCTGGAAAAGCAGCAAGTCAATGATCAAAACAAAAAAATTTTTTTAATAATCGATCTTTTTGTAAAAAAATATGAATAATTGAAAAAAAAAAATACAGAATTAGGAAATAAAAACATTTCAAACATTTCTGGTAATTTTTTATTTATCACAAGCTTGTGTAAAGCTAAAAGTTTGAAAAAAAAAAAGATTTTGATAAAGAAAAAAGGTCAAGATAAAATTATAGCCCTAAATACTTTTTCAGAAAAAGAGTACTAAAAATATAAACAGAAGTGATCTGTAATAAATGGCAATTAACAGAATGAATACTGTAAAATTTTTTTCTTTTGAATTATCAAATCATGAAGAATTTATTACTTCTTTATAAAGGTGTGACCCATAATACAATAAATCTCATTTAAGATCTTTCATTTTTTGTTGAACAACGACTTTGTGTGCTAAAAGAAATTGCCTGCTTATTCAAAAATAACACAAAAATGGAAAACAAAATTTGGGGAAGAATCCTGAGAAAGATTCTTTTGGATGGACAAGGGCAATGCATTGGATTATGGAGCACAAAACAGAACCGCCAGAGTGGATGAGGCACAACGCAGCCATGAGAGACAAGGAAGGAAAAACCATGGGGGATCATTGGAGAATTCATGTTGACGCAGATGTACCATCTTGGATGAATGGTTGATTGTTTCATTTCAAATGTTTGCTTTCTGAGACAGAAAGAAACACAATTTTTCATCTGAATCAGATGACATACAAATATCTGAGATGCAGTTTTACCACAGTTCAACAATTCTCATGATGTTAGCTGAGCTTTGTCCTTTTCGAAGGACTTTTCCATCCTTCAACAAGAAATAAAGGATTCACTTCAAAGAATATTCATTTCAATTTATTTTCTTCTTATTCTCACATGATTGTATAACTCCCCGAATTGTTGAAAGGACTTCTTGTAATTTTAATAGTTTTTTTAAAGAGAACAATTACATCATAAATTATTCAAAACTGTTGTTAATTTATGAAATATGTTCATTAGGAATTTGGCTGATTCTTTTTGAAATCATAACTTTTTAAGGTGTATTGATTTTTCAAACGTTGTTCTTCTATGACTGGAAATATTTCTATTTTATGAAAAATGTTTGACAATACAGTTTGTGCAAAAAATACCGGACATCACACAATATACCGAACAAGATCGATATCTCAATAACCGCAAGAAGAAAAATTCTGACAATTTTCCTCAAATATATCTCAATGATACAAACTCATTTGATATCCAAAACTTTCATGAATTCCTCGTTAATGCTCGGAAAAAATATATATCGAAATCTCGGAGAAATAGAATTTTGAGTTTCTCCGAAAATTTCGATATACAGTGAAGCTCGGTTATAATCACCTCGGTTATAATCAAGATTACGAATAATCACATTTTTTCGTGCATCAATATAATTTGTATTAATCCTTGTGTATATTCATCGGTTATAATCACACGAAAATCGTGAATAATCACAATTTTTGTAAATAAATGGGTATTTTTCTGTCTATTTAGAAAATTTTTGAAAAAACGGAAGTTGTTTTTTCTGCTTTATGATTAACAAAAATTTTCATTCAAACATCAAAAATTGAAAAATCGAAACAAATGTGTGGATTTCAATAAATATTGAATTTATTTTTTTTATCTTCAAAAAAATATTCAGAAATCCTATTCAATGAGAAAGATGGTTCGGTAATAATCAAGTTCGGTTATAATCACAAAAAATCGTGCAAAATGGATAGTGATTATAACCGAGCTTGACTGAATATTTTTTCTGAGCTCAAACGAGGAAATTATGAAAGTCTCGTTCATCAAATGAGTTTGTATCATTGAGATATATATTGAGGAAAATTATCAGAATTTATCTTCTTGATGTTATTGAGATATCGATCTTGTCCGGTATTTTTTGTACAAACTGTACTATCATGTTCCAATGCTTGAGATAAGTTCATTGTTAAATTATCAACAAAAAGGAAATTTATTTTCTGTGATCATTTATTTGTATTCAATTCAAATTCTCAGAAAGAAAATTTTCATAGAAATAATTTGATATCAAAAATAATTACCCATGTTTTTGAATCACATTCTTTCATCCCTATCTTTATCTGAAAACTTAAAAAAATATAAAAATTAAAGATTGTGCATAATCTTTCAGACATCGCACAAAACACCTTTAAAGATCGTTTTCTCAATTGATTCAAAAGAAGAAAGTCTGATAATTTTCCCCTTTATCCATTTCAATAAAACTAATTTTTTTGGCTAAAGATAATTTCATTTTCATTTTGACTGAATACTGTTAAAAATTTTTATTGAAATCTCGGAAAAACCTAAAAACCAAAATCTTTGAGATTGAAAAAAAATATATTTTACCATGTGTTAATAAAGAGGAAATAAATGATACGTGAATCAATTGAGTTTGAAGCAATGAAATGTATTATGAGGAAAATTTAAAAAATTTCTATAATTGCAACTTTAGAAAAAACGATCTTGTTCGGTTTTTTGCACAATGTCCTGCATTTGTTGCACAATCAATATGTTTCAATTTTAATAAATGAAAATTTCATTATTTCTAGAAGTCTCAAAGAAATAAATTAATGTTTTTTGGAAATTATTAATTTATTTCGAACGGTCCTTTTTTTAAACAAAATTAATCTCTTTTCTCCAAATAACATGTGAAGAGTTTCTTAAAGGACAATTTCCTTTTTTGCGATAGTAACAAATCAAAAACCTGAAAATTTTTCAAATAAATTTGCTAAAGGAGATCAAACGACCATGAATGATTTCAACTTTGTTTGAACCAAAAACTAAATTGAAACCGAGCTTTATGCAATATAACCCAGACCGGTGATTTTCGCATCGAATATTGTCAACACCAGTTCAAGTTTCATTTTTCCATGCAAAAACATCTTTGGTCAATTTTTCACTCATTCTCCATTGCATATTATCACAGCGCGAAATGCATATACAGTCAAAACCGGATATAATCACATCGGATTTTGTACGACTTTTTGTGACTTAATCCGATTGTGATAATATACGATGTAACTTTACACAGAAAAAAACAAAAATTTATTTTAGAAATAATTAATTATGTGTCTATTTTTAATTTTTAGAAATTCTTCAGAAAAACACATTTTTCAATGGAAATAACTATTCTTTATCACTAATACATATTATATTGATTTTTTCGAGCATGATTTTGAAAAAGTGAAAAATTGAAATTTTTGTTCAAAAAAATCGATTTTTCATTGAAAAATGAACCCATAATGAAAAAAATTGTGATTAAATGGGTATTTCTTTTTGAAAAGTCGCAAATGCTTAATTTTTTTATAAAGAAAGAATTACATATTACGATCAAATTTTTGTTCCAACGAACGAAACTTCACAAAAGAGGAAATACAAACGTTGTCAAGATATTGCTTTCATGACAACGATATTTGGTGAGGGGGAGCATAATTTTTATCGAAATATGAAAATTTTTCTTTATTTGAAAATTTAACAAAAGGAACTTTTCAAAAAAATTATGAAAAAAATCATAAAAAATATTTATTGTAATTGATAAAAATGTATTTGTGAAGAATATTCATTAATCAAATATTACCAAAAATAAATCAGTTTATTGATTGATTTCTATTTTTTTTCTGTGCACAGCAACATCGAATACAATCACAATGAAATGTGAGCATGAAAAGTCGTACAAAAACCGATGTGATAATATCCGATTTCGAATGTTATTGCTTCATGTCAAATATTGCAATTGTCTTGAGAGAAAAATTTTCAATTAACGTTAAAAAAACATTGTGATAAAAAACTTTGATAAAGCCCGTCATTATAACAAATCTTTTTTTACGTTATGTCATTTGACAGTATTAACTTAATTATGTCAGGGAACAACATGAATTAGTGTTTTCACAAAAAGAAATTTCTCTAGAACTTCAATTAAAAAAAAAGTGATGTGAAATTATAGTCAATATCAAAATTTTTCAATTAATGTTGTTTGTTTTTCAATTCACTCAAAGAAGGGATAACATGATATAGAAATGTTGTAACACGTCACAAAGACTTTTTAAATCACAATAATCTTGCATTATTTTTTCTTTTGAAAGAATAATTCTTCTTCAAAGAAATACAACATTTATAAAATCAACACTCCGAAAAAAGTTACGATTTTAAAAATAATCACCCTTGTCTCAACAAAAGACTTAGTTTTAAAATTTAATAATTCATTCGTTTGATTGAAGAAAAATGATCGATTTTGTTTTTTTTTGATATTTTTGTTTAAATAAATTCCAAAAAATGAATAAAACTCATTTTTAGGGAAAAAATGTAATTATTAATGATATTGAAATAAGAAACAACAATTATTAATGATACACAAAGACATCTTTCACTTTTTTTTTTCTGTTTGTGTTCTTCAACAAAAAGTTTTTTTCATGAGGTTATTCAAAAAGAATGAAATATTCATTTTTAATAGGGCGCAAATTTTATCTTGACCTCAAAATTTTATCTCAACCCTGTTTTTTTGAAACTTATTTTTGCTTTTTTGATTTGTGAAAAGGCTTTAAACAAAAACAAAATAAATAGACTTTCTGATATTTTTATTTTACAGAATTCTGTTAAAAAATTTTTTGATATTTTAATGTTCACAAAAATATTAATAATTTTTGTTATTTTTGGACCCAGATCAAAGACTTGCTGGCTGTGAAGCCAATATTTCATTCCGAACGTTTTAAGCCACAGCATCAGCATTCCACATTCCTATATTTCTATTTTAACTTATTTTTAACATTTTCAATTTAATTTTTGACCTTTTTTTCTCATTTCACTGTTTTTGCTTAAAACACGATTTTTTATATAAACAAGTGTTTGTGTCAAATTTTATTAAAATGAAAAAAATACACAAAGTCTTAATTATCGTTTTTTGTATTAAGCATTGAAATGAAAAGGAACTCTTCAAGAATTTTAACTGAAAAGCAAGTATATATGATTTTTTTGTTATTCAAATTATTAAACATACACAAACAAATAAATATTTTAGCATATAAGAATCTTTTTATTTTTATAATGTTTATTTGTCATTTCAATAAATTTAAAAACAAATGGATGCATGTCTCTGAAATTGTGTTTTTTAAAAAAATGTGTGATATGAGAAAAAATGTTAAAAAAACAAGTTGAGAAAGTTTAAAACAAGTTTTACTTATAAAAAATAAACGATGTTTGATGATATGAAAGCTTAAAACTTCCGATAAAAAATATTTGATGGAAAAGCAGCAAGTCAATGATCAAAACATAAAAATTTCATTATCCTCGATCTTTGAGTCAAATATGAAATATAGAAAAAAATATGCAGAATAAGGAAATAAAAACATTTCAAACATTTCTGGTTATTTTTTATTTATCGCGGGCTTGTGTAAAGCTAAAAGCATGGCAAAAAAGAAAAAGGTCTAGATAAAGAAAAAAGGTCAAGATAAAATTATAGCCCTATGTCATCAGATTGTCGACAATTGTAATTAATAATATCTTCAAGAAATTGACAAGTTATTTGTTTCAACCAAAAAATCATTATTATTATGGTGACAGTGCGCCATTGATTGAATTAAAGCTTGTATTTTTATTATATTCATCAACAAGAAAAGCTGAAAAATACCATGAAGTTAAAATTTTATTCGAAGTTGAAATATTAATTTCGAAATTGAATAATTTTTGGTGTATTAATTTTGATAAACAAACAGCAGCATCAATAAATTCAACAACGAATAAAATAATAGTAATTATTATAATAAAAATAATTATTAAAAGATTGAAGTGTGAATCATTAATTGTTGAATGAGATGATAATACAAATGTGGAGAAGAGGAAAGAGATTGAAATGGAAACACATTGAAGTGAGTCCGATCTCATATCGATGCATATGAAGATACAAATAAGAGAAGAGAGAGGAACATGAAATGCAACATGGATTCTGTGTAATTTCAACGGAACATAAGTTCGATGATTTGATCAAATGTTTATTCGAACAAACATCGAAAATGTTTTCAATATCCTAAAACTAACATATGAAATGAAATAATCAACCTTTCATCCAAATTGGTGGTTCGGTCTCAATGAAATATTTCCAGAGATCTGACATTGTCATTCCACTCTTGTCTTTAAGTGAATTGTAATGCCTCATCCACTCCGGAGGCTCTGTCTTGACTTTCCTTATCCACCACATCGCCATTGTCCTTCCATAACTGTCAGAAAGCGCAATTCTATGCCTCATCCATTCTGGAGGATCTGCTTTGATATTCTTTATCCAATGCATCGCCATGGTGAATCCTTCTTTATCACCAAGCGTGATGTTATGTCTGATCCGTTCTGGCGGTTCTGTCTTTGCATATCTTATCCAATGCATCGCCATTGTCCTTCCACTCTTATCAGAAAGTTCCTCTTCATGTCTCATCCATTCAGGGGGCTCTTTTCTGATGTGAATGACCCACGTCATGGCCATTGTCCACCCATCCATGTCTGCAAGCGATGCGTCATGTCTCATCCAGACTGGCGGTTCAGATTTTGTCTCCATAATCCATAGCATTGCCATTGTCTCTCCTCCTCTATCGCGCAGTGTGATGTTGTGCCTCATCCACATTGGTGGCTCTGTTTTTGCATGTTTTATCCAGAGCATGGCCATTGTTCGTCCAAACTTATCGGCAAGCGTGTTGTCGTGCCGCATTCGTTCTGGTGGTTCTGTCTTGTT
The DNA here is from genome assembly GCF_001643675.1 of Monocercomonoides exilis. Lineage (NCBI taxonomy): Eukaryota > Preaxostyla > Oxymonadida > Polymastigidae > Monocercomonoides > Monocercomonoides exilis. The sequence continues at coordinate 698,931 of NW_027150553.1, read as the reverse complement.
CTCAATGATCCACCTCATCCCAGCTGTTTGTCCATTTTCATCTTTCAATGTTTCATCAAATTTCATCCATTTCGGTAATTCAGTACTTACAAATATTTTCCAACAATCTGCCATTGTCGGCCCTTCCTTATCTTTCAATGAATTGCGATGTCTCATCCACTCTGGTGGCTCTGCCTTCACAAAAATAATCCAAAACATGGGCATTGTCCATCCATTATCATTTGAAAGTGTTATGTCATGCCTCATCCATTCTGGTGGGTCAGTTTGAACAAATTGAATCCATATCATTGCCATTGTTGCACCATAATTGTTGCGAAGTGTAATGTCGTGTCTCATCCACTCTGGTGGTTCGGTTTTGACATCTCTAATCCACAACATAGCCATTGTTTCTTTATCCTTTTGAGTAAGTGTTGTATCGTGTCTCATCCATTTGGGAGGTTCTGTTTTGACATTTGCAATCCATATCATGGCCATTGTGAATCCGTTCTTATTGCCAAGTGTAATGTCATGCCTCATCCATTCTGGTGGTTCATTTTCAACAAATTGAATCCAAATCATAGCCATTGTTGCTCCATTATTGTTGCCAAGTGTAATGTCATGCCTCATCCATTCTGGTGGATCGGTTTGAACAAACTGAATCCATAGCATGGCCATTGTTGACCCAAAATAGGTGTGCAATGTAACGCTATGTCTCATCCACTCTGGAGGTTCTGTCTTTATACTCTCTATCCAATGCATAGCTAATGTCCATCCGTTCTTATTGCGAAGTGTAATATCGTGTCTCATCCATTCAGGTGGTTCTGTCTTGACGCACTCAATCCACAACATGGCCATTGTTGACTCATAATTATTGCTGAGTGTTATATCATGTCTCATCCATTCTGGGGGTTCTGTCTTGACAACTATAATCCACAACATGGCCATTGTTGATCCATACTTGCTGCGAAGTGTGATGTCATGTCTCATCCATTCTGGGGGTTCTGTCTTCACACGTTCTATCCACCACATTGCCATTGTATATCCATTCTCGTCAGCAAGCTCAATTTTATGTCTCATCCATTCCGGAGGTTCTGTTTTTACGGATTTTATCCAGTGCATCGCCATTGTTTCACCAAAAGTGTTGCGAAGTAAAATATCGTGCCTCATCCACTTCGGAGGCTCTGTCTTAACATTTTTGATCCAATACGTTGCCATCGTTTCTCCAACCGAATCAACAATAGTATTTTTATGTCTTATTTTCTCAGGTGGTTCTGTAAAAAACGCCATAATCCATAGCATCGCACGTGTGTATTGACGTTCATTATCCCATATTTTTATTGCCCCCGCATTATTGCCCATGTTGCTTGGCTTTTTAAGTTTGATCCAAAAAATAATAAAACAAAAAATAAATTATGGAATAAAAAACTTGATCATTCAGCAATGTAAATTTTCTGATATTCTAAGTTGAAATGAGAATTATCATATCAGAGAGAAAATATGAATGTTTGGCCCAATATTGCAATTGCATTGTTTTTCTTTTCACAAAAAATATTCAAAAATCAGCAAACGAAGGTTTTCTTTGGGTTTATTGCTCTTTTTTTATTGTTTGTGTTTGTCCATAATTTTTATTGGAACGTCTTTATGAATGCTTCAAACTTTAAAAGTATTCTGCCTTTTTCCCGATTTTTTGTGATTTTTACCGAACTTGATGATAGTCGAGCTTCACAAGACTTTAATGGTTGCCAAACACTCATTTGTCGTTTCCGTAATCCCCATAAGTAGTTGAGAAAGGGGTTTTTGCTTTTTATTGCATTCTGAAAGTGGTTTATTCATTTCCATTTCGAAAATGTTTTGATTCAAAGTTAAATGCAATCACTTGAGATTACAAGAGTAATTATGTATTCTTAGACATTCTGAAGAGATTTTGTTAATGCCTTTTATGATGGAAATGAGTGTGTTGACAAAAAAGAGATGAAGAACAGTTTGTTGTTTATTTATTTTTCTATATATGAATATTTATCTGTTGATGATTTTTGTGTTTCTTTCAGGGCAGGAGGCGGAAATGAATGAAAATAAATAAAAGCAGGATATCTCGTTGTGCAGGCTGACCATGGTATTGAGAGAGAATATTTATACGAAAAGTGTATATGATGAAGGGATAGGAAAGGAAATTGGAGATGATGTTTTCTGAAGAAAATTAATTTGTTTTGAATTGAGAAAGATGAAATTGAAGAAAATACATAAGTTTCATATTTTTCAGAAGAGAGGGAAATCGATGCATTTGATGGGAAAATGACTTCTGGAAAGGACGATTGGGGAATCAGATGATGAAACACTTGGAAACGGAAGGAATAATGAAATTGATAAAGAAAACAAGTGCCAATAGGATAAAATATAGACATTGGCTTAAAAATATGTTTAGAAGGTTTGTTGTTTCTTTTTTTGAAGTGATTATTATTTTGTTTTAAGAATGCTGAAAGAACGAAGGATGAGGTGGCTTTGAAGAAGAAGAAGAATAAATAAAATTTCCTCAACAGCAACAAAGATACACCAATTCTTAGAACTTCAATTCGGATGGCGAACGACAACTTTTTTGAGAGGGCCTTTCATTTCTTTGTTTGTGAACTCAGATCAACTCGGGTGAGAAGAAAAAGGGATGAAAAAAGCGAATAAAAAATGTATGTTCAGCTGAATCGACGGAAAACGTTGTGAAAATTCATCAGCAAAAGATTTATCTGCATCGGCATCATTCCATCTGATAGTGCGCCAGCTACAGCAGAAACATTTCAATGTCCGATGACTGTTCGATTCAACGCACAAAATATTTTTACTGAAAGCGCTGTTAATTTTGGCGATTCTTGTTTTGCCGAATTTTCTGCTGGAAATGCTGCTGACTTCTTCTTATTTGGTTCAAATTCACCACAAGCCACGCCAACAGAGAGAGAAAGAGAGAGAGGAATTTTATTCACAACATCTGCTCATCTTCTTCTTCATATTTTATTGCCACCAGCCGTATTTTACTATATTCTTCTTCCTCTTCTTCCTCTTCTTCCTCCTCCTCCAAATCTTCATCATCATCTTCTTCTTCTTCTTCATTTGTTTCATGTTCTTCTTCACTGCTTTCTGCATCCCCATCTCATTCATCCTCTCAAACATCACAGCCTTCCTCTGTCTTTGAACAATATAACACCTATTTCTCTTTTTCTTCTTCTTCTTCTTCTTCTTCTTCTTCTTCTTCTTCTTCTTCTTCTTCTCCTTCTCCTTCTTCTTCTTCTTCTTCTTCTTCTTCTTCTTCATCGTTATCATCTTCAGCTGCAATGCCTGGCAATCACATCTGACTGAGCTACAAACAAGACGAGCTCTTCAAACACAACTTTGATGAACGGTACAAGATATTCTATCTGCACATTGATCCTTCAGAGCAGGTTGAGTGTATGTTGAAACAGGAAGAGAAGAAGAAGAAGAAGAAGAGAAGGAAGAGAAGAATAAAATGATAAAAATAGAAGAAGTTAGAGAGAGAAAAGTTATATTTCTATTTTTTTTTTTTTTTTTTTTTTTTTTTTTTCTTCTTCTTCTTCTTCTTCTTCCTCTTCTTCAATATTTAGAGAAGGAGGGATGATTATAAAATATATTCAATCAACAGAAGAAGAAGAGAAGAGAAGAGAAGAGAAGAGAAGAGAAGAGAAGAGAAGAGAAGAGAAGAGAAGGAAGGGATGGGAAAAACACAGCTTTTTGTGCACATTCCAGTTGATTACAGAGACGTGGAGGTGGAAAAAGAAAAGCAAGAGGAAAAGAGGGAAGATGAGAAAGAAGATATTTTTGATACAATAGCAACAGAAACAGAAACAACAGAAAGTGAACGATGTCGGAGCAAAGCAAGGGACATTCAGAAGCCAAAGACAAACTCAAAATGATGTGAGACGACCGACTTTGTTGCAGAAAGCTTCGATGCCTCAGCCTTTGCTTTCTCTCAGCCACACACAAGCACAGCCAGTTCAGCTGCAACAGACAGCTCAGCTCAACAAGCTGCAAAGGAAAGCAATCGACTCACTGCTTTCTGCTCTCCAAAAAAGACATGTGTGACATGTGTGACATTTGCAGTGTCTGTGCCATTGCATCTGCTCTTTCTCTTTCTCCTTCGAAATGGACGATGAATTGGATGGTCTGTTTCTGTCGATGCTTCCCTCTCCTTCTTCGGCTTGCACAGCCGACTCAACAGTCTTCCAGCTGCATCAAATTTTGCTGTGTATTCAGTCACAATTCCTCTGCTTTTGTTGTTCATTCAGGATTGACACACGACGTGGCAGGCAGAACAGAACAGGACAGCTCAGATTGTTTTGGCACTCACAATTTGGCAAAAACAGAAGTTCTCAATCAATCCATTTTTTTTTTTTTTTTTAATTCAGAAGGGGAAGAAATAACTGTTGAAAAGGAACATTTCTTTTTTTTGATATGCATTTCAATTTTTGTCATTTTATTTTCCATGAAAAAGAGGATTGAGATGAGTCAATGAGAAGGACAAATTGTTTTCATCTGAATGAATTTTGAGTTTATTTTATTTTATTTTATTTTATTTTTTTCATTTTATTAGAAAAATGAACAGACTGATGAAAAGTGTCAGATGCCATGGAATTCTGCCTGTGGAAAAGCTTGTTTAAAAAGAAATTATTTTATTAAAAAAAAATGCAAACACCACTTTCACAGATTATTTGAGAAATAGAAATGAAAACGAAAAAAACTCAACAAAAAGAGAATGCTTGCTTTTTGAATAATTCCTGCATCACAATTCATAGAAACAACAACAAAAATAACCGAAATCGACAAATTAAATTGTTGATTTCTCTTTCAAAAAGCTTTCAAAATCAAAATGAAGCAAATAAATCTCCAATAAATAACAGAATCGTTAGAGATGATCGCAAAACACCTGCCAAAGAATAAAATAATTAACTTTATAGAGGAATGACAAAAGAAATCTTTGTAACTCTCACAATTTACGATTAAAAGTCTGAATTAAAAAAAAGAGAGAGAAAGTAAAATAAAATAAAATAAAATAAAAAAATGAACAAAATTATGTAAACATATGATTCATCACCAAAGATAATAATCTTCAATGTTTTTAATCAACAAATGGTCACCAAATACCCCAACAGTTTTGAAATAGCGCATCTTGACAATGCAATCTTCATAGCCTTCCTCTTCCATCTTTTCAATCACTTTTTTTTTCGTCTCTTTTCGTTTTGCCTTTTCACTTTCACTTTCTCTTTCTCTTTCTCCTTCGCTCTCTGTCTTCTCATTCAATCTTTCACAGACATTCTTGAAAAAGCGCTCGCAATCATCGATTATCAAGAATTTTTTATTTGTACTGTTCATTTTCGAAAAAACAACTTCAGCTGCACCATTTTTCAGCAGATCATAAATATTCACAGCTCTGTTAAATGTTGCCCATGTCAATGTATCAACACACGTATCACCGACTTCTCTATCACATTCATTTCCTGCTCGAAATATCTGAACAATGCTCCTGACAAGCTCAACATGCTCTTCACCCCACAACTCGCATGAGTAAAAATTAGACTGCAACACACTCACCCACCTCTTTATCATCATCGTTTCTTCTTTATCTTTCCCTCTTTTGTCTTCATCTTTTATCTTCCAATCCACACTTCTTGTCAGCCCTTTCAGTTCTCTTGTTGCTTCCTTCACAAAATGCAGCTCATTCACGATGACTTTTTCCAAATTTTTGTTTTTTTGTAATCTGTTGATCAAAAACTCCCAAGCCGACTGGTAAGCAAGGCGAGTAAGATTTTCATGTTCTTGATGATACTGTATGATTTTTATCATTTCCATAAAATACAATTCTTCTGGAACATCCTGAAAAAAAAGAGAGAGAATAAATAAAAAATAAAATGAAGTTGGCGGTTCTCATACACTATATTCTCCAATGTAACTTAACGCAAGGAAAGCCATTTCCACTTCTTTATGAATTTCCTCGCTTTCCTCGTTGTTTAATGCAGCTGTCAAAAGACAACGCACGCAAATCACCAGCAGATCATCTCCAATCATTTCATATGCTCTGATCCAAAAAATATAGCATTCACAAAGATCAGTCAACAATTTCTCATCCTTTCCCTCTATTTTCTTTCCCTCTTCAGCAATCATCCTCTCAAATCTTTTCTTCAAGGAATCATCCGTAAAAATATGGCGGTCTCTAAATTCTTTCGCATTCTCGAATCCAGCATGCTTCAGTAACATTAGAGCTTTTTCAAAAGGACACTGTTTTAATTCTATCAATTTGTAATCTTCATCGAATTCTTCTTTCGAGAAAAATAGCTTCAATTCTTCTTTATCCATATTCTTTAGCATTTCATTCATCTCTTCTCTCATCAAACTTTGTTCTTCTTCAGCAGAATCCATTTTAGAAAACATTTCTTTCGTTAGAGAATTTGTTGATTCGCAGCTCTTTATCATATTTATAACAGAGCTCAATTAATGGGCTTTGTCGATCTATTTGAATAAATAATCAGAATTGTTTGTTGATGTGAAGAAAAATCCAAAATATTCGACAAATAATTTTGAAAATCGAAATTGTTTTATTCAAAATTTTGTATCCAAAAACTTGTCAATAATTGTTTTTTGTGAAAAAAACAAAAATAATTGAAAATATTTTGTTATTGAATGATGAATATTAACAGATAATTAGGAACATTTTCCATCACCTTTCATTCATTTTTTCGTTTTCACCAAAATATCGCCTTTTCTAACACAAATAACAAAAAAAATCAAAGTTTTAATTTTTTTGACATGTCCAATTATTCAAAATGAACACATAATTCACTTTTCCATTAGTAATATAAATAACAAACAAGCATTCCTTGTTTATTTTTTGAGAGTTATTAGAATATTTCTTATCAAATTTAAAAAATAGTGTGAAAATATCAAAAGAAATAATAACAAACTCATCAAAAAGATAAAATGAAAGATGATAAACATGTTGAACAATGCTTTTCGAAGAAAATATGATGAAAGAGTTTGAAAGATACATAAATATGAAATTTTGTATCTTTCTATTGAAAAAGAAATGTTTTTTTTCTTTCTTCTTCAGCTGAAACTTCATTTCTAAGTATTCAGTCCAGATGTGAAGCTAAATCGAATCAGAAAATGATGTATAAAACGTCTGAGATACGAATGGCAATAGGAACAATAAAAACATAAATTTCATATATCTTTCTATATTCTCCTGATTTCAAATCTATCTTGCTTCCTTTTCCATCAACAGCTATTTTTCATTCATCTTTTACACTCCAAAATTATTCGAATCCCTTTTCTGTTTATTATTAATCAGAAATCACTTCCAAGACACGTGAAGTCTTCTTTTCGCTCTATCTGAATAAACTCTTCTTTCTTCCTTTTCTTCATTTTCTTCTTTCAAACTGAAGGTTCAATCACCTCTCTTCTCTCATTCACCTGTCTCCTTTCCATCTCCCTCACCAACTGCACCATTACCAACATCAACTCAGCTCCACAACACCAACAGACCGCCACAGATGGCGGGTGCATCTCATTCGCCTCATCCGTCTCTGACAATGCATTTTTGGTGAGGAATTCCACCTTCTCCACCTGCTGTGTGAGCGAGGATATAAATTCTGGAGGAAGAGGTGGAGCTCTCATGATAGAGCACAAGGATGATTCAGGAGTGTCATCCGCAACCTTTTCCATCACCAATATCGTGTTTTCATCCAACAAGGCGAGTGTCGGAAGAGATGTGTATTTTGTGTGAATCATTTGTCGCTTCCGTGAAGGAACCCTTGTTCGCCTTCATGATAAGCATCACTCAGAAAGACAACTCGGTTGTTGGACATGACAGAACAGAAGCAACTGTAATGTCGATTTGTTTATATTTCTCGATGTACACACAGCTGACAATGAATATGTGGATAGTCATCTTGGTATCAAAGCAATGTGTTGCTGACTATCAAAGATGTCCTGCAAGAGGACACAAAATGCGATGTGTCTTCTGGAGAAGGTGCAGATCATAAGGCAGAAATCATTTCATCAGCTGACTTGTCGGTGAATTTATGTGCAAAAGAAGGCAAAGTCGAAGAAATTTGAAGAGAAGGCACAAACACAAAAAATTAGAAATTGACTCAAATACACTTTTGATGGATTAATCTTCGCATGTCTGCTCGAAATTCGGATGTTTCATTGAATTTTCCATTAAATATGAATGACGTATTAATTCTGTTCCTTTCATCATTTCATTTTCCACAGCCTTCTGCAATTTTGAAGAAGTGTAATCTGTAAAAAATCTATTTTGGAACTCGTCCATTTCATGAAAAAATTGCTCTAACACTCTTTCTTTTTGATCTGCGCTTCTTTCATCTTCCAAATAAAAAAGTCAAAATCGCCCTCCTTTTTTGATTTTTCCCTAACTGATCAGCTTTGATCAACTCAAAATCACTTCTATTGTTCTTTAATTTCGGCTGACTTTTTGTAATAGAATAGATATACGCTTTTATTTTAAGAATAGCATAAAAGATGATGCCTTGAGCCGAAGTCGAAGGCAGTTGAATGAAGTGCATATTTTTATAATTATGCAGCTTATCAAAGGAGGAGATGTTGAAGAAAACAATTGAAATGAAATCATTTTTTCCATATTTCCTTTTATTTCATCATCAAAATTTTGAATAAAAAATGAAATTAAGATTCCATCAGTAACTGACTATTGGGAAGAAATGAGAAGAAATAATTTTTTATTCAATAATGTGGCTCTGTTGAATGAAATGCATAAATGAATCAGAAGGCAGATGGTCTGTTCGAGCATAAAGCAAGAGAATCGTCAAAGATGGTGAAGGAGAAGAAGATGACGAAGTGATTGAGAATTTCATTAATTATCCTATGGAATTTGTGAAGTGAATGATTCAAAGGCTTAATGCAATGGTGTTTTTAAAAAATGAAAACGTCTTATCTGAATCATGCAGTTCAAGTTGACTTAAAAATAGAAATCCAAATAATGTGCCTGATTATCTGTTATTTATCAACGAATATTAACATCTGTTACTCATTGGCAGACTTTGAATAACTGCCTTTTCTTTTCATTTTCAAGTTTGAAATGATATTTATCCTTTTGAGTAACAACACAAACGAATAAAACATTTGTTGAGGATATTGGAAAAAAATATGAAAAAAAAAGCCGGGAGGAAGAAGAAGAGGTGGAGCAACAGCTTGTAATGAGCAGGAACTTCTGTGTGAGTGAACAAAAGTCTGTGGCGGGAGATAAATGTGCGAGTGGCTTCAGTGGAGTTCCAACAAGAATAGAAGGTGCAGATAATAGTGTGTGCGGCAAGGGAGAAAAAGGAGGAGTGGTAAATGTTGAGGAAGCTGTGAAGTGTGGAGTGTGCAACAAAGTGGATGACAGTGAACCAACGAGCGGATGAAATGTCTGCTGATGTAAGTCTTCATCATCACATCCTTATTTTCATCCCCAATCCCTCTTCCTCCTTTCTGTTGATGCCTGTGGAAACCTTGTGTCGAAAGCTTCAATTGAGATGTGTGATACTCGTCTTTCTCTTTCGTCTTCATCTTCGCATGTGGCCCTTCCAACCGCCTCCCTTTCCTCTCCTCTGCACTCAATTTGCATCTGAAATCCAGCTTCTTTGCCTCTTCTATTTGAACATGCTCTCGTCTCTCTTCGTTTCTAAGCGGTGTTGAAAAACGAGAGAACGAGCGCTTTGCACCTGATAGCCCCTGTGCATTTCCCATCCACTCCTTTCAACTCATTCTGAACATCCTGCCATGGATGTCGTTCGAAACGATAAAGCAGAGCGGAATGCGCCTCTGGGGAAGAGGAAAGCAATTCAGATGTACACCCGGAGAAGTTGGATAAAACATTGATGGAAATTGTGACGAAGAAGAGAATAAAGAAAAAAAAGGAGGATGGGAAGAAGAAGAAGTAGAAGTGGGAGAGGGAGAGGAACAGTACGATCTATTTGAAGACAGAGGAATATGTAATGTTTGAACAGAGGTAGTAATTCCATCTCTGGCAGCTGAAATGGAAGTGCATGTCTTGAACTGTTCAGCCAATGAGCAGCCCATGCAATCAAAGCGAGACTGCGAAAATGGCAAAGGAGGAGAGCATGCTTTAAAAGAGAGTGGTAAATAAAAATGGATTTGTATTGGATAGGAGAACTCTTCTGCTATGATCTTCCTGTTAACTCCAGAGTAATTCCATTTATACTCTTGATGATTGGTTCCTTTTTGATTTTTTCCGATCTGATCATTCCACACAATCTCTCACGGAGCAGACTCACTGATCCCACATAGATTGCTCGTGTCACTTCCACTCACACCAACATACCAATCCTTCATCCCTTCTTTAAGACAATCCTTCTTTTCTGTACGCAGATAACCATAATAAGAACAGATCACTCAAGCATTATTGTTTTTCGTTGAATAAGAATCACTGAAAGGATTGTTTGATGAGAAGAGTATATAGTCATTTCGAAAATACACTTCATAGCCATATGGAGTGAAATTACTACATCTGCAATCGTGGAAGAATAAGAAATAGTAATAACAATTGTAACAAAAGGCTGTTGATTGGTCTGGATACAACACCATTCCTCTACCATTCGACACCGCTGAGCACGAAATGAACTGGAGGCTCATCATTTTGAATTCAACTGGAAAACTTTAGTTAAACATTTCTCAGCTGTTATTATTTGTGAGCGTTCACGAAACTTTCATGCTCTCAAACACACAAAAATATCCCCATTTTCACTCTCTGTTCCGATGCAGGAAAATTCCATCATATTTATGTTTTCCAGATATGAACTCATCCACGAAAAGTGCTTTTATTTCAAAATTTTCAATATTTTTTTCAATGGATTCTTCATAATTATTGTTATCTTCACATTTCATATTTCATCTCTGCTACTCACATTTTCACAATCGTTATATTGTCTCATATCGGATTTTTTTAAAAGTGGGATAATACATTTTATCCCCTCTCTTTTTGTGAAAAAATTACAGAATATCTTTTTATTATTTGTCACCTTAATTGTTAAATTAAAAAAGGTAAAAAAATGTTAATACTTTAATTTATGCTTTGTGTATGGCTAAATCATTAATATTCTTTTCATATTATTATTTTTTTAAAAACCGATAAAAAATTTCTAATTAATTTTTAAACAATTATGTTTCATTTTCGACATAAAATTTGAAACTTCCAACAAAATAAGTGTTTTATAGAAAATTTGACGTGACCTTGACATTATTTTAACTAATAATTTAGTCTCATTCTTATTGAATTAATTGTTTCATTATGTGTTGTTTATTATTCGAAATATTGGGAAAGACCCATAATAAAACAGAATTTTTGAAAGATCAAACATATTTGTTGAATCACTTGTTTGCAAGCAACAAGAAATTGCCTGTTTATTCAAAAATAACAAGGAAATGGGAAACAAAGCTGGTTCTTTAAAACCAAAGAAAGATTTTATTGGATGGACAAAGGCCATGAATTGGATCATGGAGAATAAAACTGAGCCACCGGAATGGATGAGACATGATGCTGCACTTGCCAATAAGGACGGATTTACAATGGCGATGAAATGGATTCATTTAGTGAAGACAGAACCGCCAGAATGGATGAGACACGATATTACACTAACTCAGAAGGATGGCTGTACTATGGCGATGATATGGATTGCAAATGTGAATACAGAACCTCCAGAATGGATGAGGCATGATATTGCACTTTCCGACAAGGATGGGAGGACGTTGTCGATGAAGTGGATCGAGGAGAGAAAAACAGAGCCACCAGAATGGATGAGACATAGCAATACGTTTGCAGATAAGGTCGGACGGACATTGGCTATGTTGTGGATCAAATATGTGAAGACAGAGCCACCAGAATGGATGAGACATAACATCACACTTTGCAACAATTTTGGTGAAACAACGGCGATGAGGTGGATTTATAATGTCAAAACAGAACCACCGAAATGGATGAGACACAATGTTGCACTTGCTGATAAGGAAGGATTCACTATGGCCATGCTGTGGATTCGGTTTGTTCAAAACGATCCACCGGAATGGATGAGGCACGATATTACACATAAAGATAACAATGGATGCACAATGGCTATGTTGTGGATTCAAGTTGTTCAAACAGAACCTCCAGAATGGATGAGACATGACATCACGCTCCGCAATAATTATGAGTCAACAATGGCAATGATATGGATTGCAATCATCAAAACAGATCCTCCACTGTGGATGAGACATGACGTCACACTTTGCAACAATAACGGAGCAACAATGGCTATGTTGTGGATAGAGAGTATGAAGACAGAACCTCCAGAATGGATGAGACATGATATTACACTTGCTGATAAGGATGGATGGACGATGGCGATGATATGGATTCAAGAAATCCAAACAGAACCCCCAGAATGGATGAGGCATGATGATGCACTTGGTAATAAGAGAGGATTTACAATGGCTATGTGTTGGATTCAAGATATTAAGGCAGAGCCTCCGGAATGGGTGAGACATGATTTTAAACTAAGTCAAAAGGATGGCTGGACAATGGCAATGATATGGATTCAAGACATCAAAACAGAACCACCAAAATGGATGAGACACGACATCACACTTTGCAACAATAACGGAGCAACAATGGCTATGTTGTGGATAGAGAGTATGAAGACAGAGCCACCAGAATGGATGAGACATGATACAACACTTGGAAAAAAGAACGGATTCACAATGGCCATGATATGGATTCAGTTTATCCAAACAGAACCTCCCAAATGGATGAGACATAATGCTACACTTTCTCAAAAGGATGGCTGGACTATTGCATTGATATGGATTATAGTTGTCAAAACAGAACCACCGGAATGGATGAGACACGATATTTCACTTGCTGATAAAGACGGATTCACAATGGCCATGCTATGGATTGAGAATGTCAAAACAGAACCACCAGAATGGATGAGACATAATACTACACTTGCTAATAAGAATGGCTGTACTATGGCAATGAAATGGATTGCAAATGTGAATACAGAACCGCCAGAATGGATGAGGCATGATATTTCACTTGGCAATAAGGACGGATTCACAATGGCCATGCTATGGATTATTGTTGTCAAGGCAGAACCACCAGAATGGATGAGACATGATATCGCACTTTCTCTGAAAGATGGTTGGACAATGGCGATAAAGTGGATTCAAAATGTGAATACAGAACCTCCAGAATGGATGAGACACGACATTACATTGCGCACCTATTTTGGATCAACAATGGCCATGCTATGGATTCAGCTTGTTCAAACCGATCCACCGAAATGGATGAGACATGACATTACACTTTGCAACAATAATGGAGCAACAATGGCTATGATATGGATTCAAGAAGTCAAAACAGAACCGCCAGAATGGATGAGACACGATATTTCACTTCTCAGCAACTATGGATCAACAATGGCTATGATATGGATTTCAAATGTCAAAACAGAACCACCAGAATGGATGAGACACGATATTTCACTTGCTGATAAAGACGGATTCACAATGGCCATGCTATGGATTGAGAATGTCAAAACAGAACCACCAGAATGGATGAGACATAATACTACACTTTCTCAAAAGTATGGCTGTACTATGGCAATGAAATGGATTGCAAATGTGAATACAGAACCGCCAGAATGGATGAGGCATGATATTTCACTTGGCAATAAGGACGGATTCACAATGGCCATGCTATGGATTATTGTTGTCAAGGCAGAACCACCTGAATGGATGAGACATGACATTACATTTAAAGATAAGGACGGATGGACTATGGCTATGATATGGATTCAATTTGTTCAAACTGACCCACCAGAATGGATGAGGCATGATATTTCACTTGGAAATAAGAATGGATACACAATGGCCATGATATGGATTATTGTTGTCGAGACAGAACCACCTGAATGGATGAGACATGACATTACACTTCGCAACAATAACGGATGGACAATGGCTATGCATTGGATAGAGAGTATGAAGACAGAGCCACCAGAATGGATGAGACATGATACAACACTTGGAAAAAAGAACGGATTCACAATGGCCATGATATGGATTGCAAATGTCAAAGCAGAACCACCAGAATGGATGAGGCATGATATTTCACTTGGAAATAAGAATGGATACACAATGGCCATGATATGGATTCAGTTTGTTCAAACTGACCCACCAGAATGGATGAGGCATGACATCACACTTCGAAACAATAACGGAGCAACAATGGCAATGATATGGATTTTTCATGTCAAGACAGAACCACCCAAGTGGATGAGACACGATATAACACTTGCAGACGTGAAAGGAGAAACAATGGCAATGCTGTGGATTCAACATGTCAAAACTGAACCACCAGAATGCATGAGACACAACAATGAAGTTGTAGACAAGGAAGGACAGACAATGGCTATGTTCTGGATTGCGAATGTGAAGACAGAACCGCCTGAATGGATGAGACACAAAATTACACATAAAGATAACTGTGGATGGACAATGGCAATGAAATGGATTCAAGAAGTTATAACAGAACCTCCAGAATGGATGAGACATGATGCAACATTAGGGAATATCAATAGAAATACAATGGCCATGTTGTGGATTACACATACGAAAACAGAACCTCCAGAATGGATGAGGCATGAAAAAACACTTGCAGACAACGATGGATGGACGATGGCAATGTATTTTATTATTTGCGTGAGAGCTGATCCTCCAGTGTGGATGAGACACGATGCCACGCTTGCTGACAAGAGTGGAAGGACAATGGCGATGCATTGGATTAGAAACATCAAGACAGAGCCACCAGAGTGGATGAGGCACAATGCGGTCATGAGAGACAAGGAAGGAAAAACCATGGGGGATCATTGGAGAATTCATGTTGACACAGAGGTACCATCTTGGATGAACGGTTGATTGTTTCATTTTAAATGTTTGCTTTCTGAGACAGAAAGAAACACAATTTTTCATCTGAATCAGATGACATACAAATATCTGAGATGCAGTTTTACCACAGTTCAACATTTCTTATGATATTTGCTGGTCTTTGTCCTTTTCGAAGGACTTTTCCATCCTTCAACAAGAAATTTAGGATTCAATTCAAAGAATTTCTTCTTCCATACCTTATATACAAATTCACTTTTGCTTAATCTTTTCTCTCAACTATTTTATTAAATAAAGTCAAATTTTTAATTTTTATAAAGGAGAGTGATTTCTCTTTTTGTTTTGAAGAGTTTTGATAATATCTTTATTCATTTGGAAAACTTTTCAACACTTCTAATATGATGATTTTTTTATGTATTTCGTGAAAATTTTTGATATTTTCACTTGAATAAAATATGTATTGTATTATTTTATCGTTTTGTTTTTATTTTTATATGTCAAAAGAAGGAGAATATGCTGAAACGAAAGGAGAAGTAATTGCGAGAAAAAAGAGATTGGAGAGAGAAATTTCATTTTCGTTTTCTTTTGTTATTCAAATAATTCTTTATTCGCTTGAATCTTTTCATATTTAAAAATTTCTTCAATTTTCTCAAAAAAAAAGCAAAAGAAAAAGAATGAAAGAGAGAAAGGAAAGGGAAAAGAGAATTGAAAGAGAAAGAAAAGATTAAATTTCTGTAAATTTTTGAAAAGTTTCATTTGAAAATTTTGCATGAGAATATTCATATGTCATTTTTTCCTGAAAACGAAACAAAAAAAAAAAAAAAAAAAAAAAAAAAAAAAAAAAACAAGTGACACATTATAAACTTCTGAATTTGTCTTCTTGCAAAAAAAGAAATGAAGAATACAGATGGTTTTTGCATAATCCCATTTTGAAAAAAAAGAAAAATTTTTCTCTCAAAATTTTTTCCAATTTTGCATAAAACCCGAGGAAAAATACAGATTAATGGAGCATCATTTCTATGAACTGAATAAAACGTTTAATCAAACAGTCGACCTTTGGTTGGCAATAAGTATCTGGTCGACGATATTCACCTCTGCTGCATTTTTTATTGCGAGCCTTTTCAGCTTCAGGTCATTTAAATTGCGGGGCTTTGTGTTTGTGATTGTAGCCATTTGCATTGGCGCTCTGTCAGGCTTTGTTTACGGCTTTTTGATTGGTATCAAATTCTATCATTTCCCAAAGAATTAAAACAAATATAATTATTGCTATTTTGTGTGTTTCAACATTTATAATGTCGCATTTGAATTTATCTATTTTCTACTTCTGGCAGGGCTTGTTCTGGCATCTTCTTTTATGTATTTCAAAATTGGAGCAGATGGCTACATACTGATGGCCTGGGGCATTGGGATTTCGTTTTTCCTGGTTTTGCGCTCTGCGATATTGTTGTGAGCGTACAATTTCTGGAGTTGAAAACAGTTTTTCCAAAAAAAGCTTGCGGGCTGTTTGATTCAATTATTGGAATTCCAATCTTTTCGCCATTGAACGAGCAATCTTCCCATATGGCGAAATAAACGCGAATGGAATAAAGCGTTTGCCAAAATCAATCAGCGTCTTAGTGAAAGACACCATATTTCTTACTGGTTTGGGTTTTTTTAAAAATTCAAACCGATTCTTATTAAAGGAATCTTCTGAATCATGCAAAGATGCAAAATTTTGGCTTCTTAGCTTACAGCTGATTTTTCATGCATATGCATTTTGAAATAAGCAATGCTTCTGCAAGTGCACAAGAAGCTTGGATTGTTCACTGAGAACAAAAATTCAAGTCTTTAACTCGGCGATTTTGGTTCTTGAAGGGAGCTAATCTCAGAAATATATATTATTATGAATTGAGTGTTTTTTAAAGTTCAATTTCCATATCTGTTTGGATCATTTATTCTTTTTAGTCAATCTAAGTGATATTTTAAATTTTTTTTCTTTCTCTTTTTGAATTGCAAGTTATTGCTTTTTAAGCATGAAAGAGTTGATTGAGATGTTTTTCAGTGATTCAATATTTTTTATTGAAAAAGACTTGGATGAAATGAAAAATAATGCAAATAAAGATGAGAAATATTTCTCGACAGAAAATGCGTTTAATAAACCATCATACATAAGGAACTCAAACACTCAATAAATTTACAAAGCGAAATGTGCATGAAATGATTTTGATGGAGAAGAAATGAAAAGAGAAGAATCCGAGTGTGCTATTTGCGTGCAAGGGAAGCGAGCGCCATTTCCGAAGAATCTGAAAGCAGTCGTTTCAGATATTCTGGAGAAACTATTTTTTCAAGCGTTTCCTTTTGGCGCTGTTTCACAAACGTTGAAAACCCCGGCATTTGCTTTTCGAAGGCCTCACGAAGCGTGGGAGCACTGTAAAGAGGTGACAACAATGCATTTGAATCAGAAGTTGCGGGTAGTAAACGGGCTGTATGGATGGTCGTTGCTTGCTCCATAAACAATAATTCTTTGAAGTAATAAATTTATTATGCTATGCCTTGATCAGAAATAATTTCTTTAAACTGGCTTATCTTTTGAAAATAATAAAAAAATATAATCGGAAAAAATAGGCTTCATTTATTCTTTTCAGGAGAATCGTTATCATTGGCAAGCGCAAAAATATCAAGCAATAACAAATATGAATCTACGCTTGAAGGTTTATAGATAAATGCACTTGATAATGTTGAGTATCCATTTTTGAATTGCCCAGAACATTGCTCAATTGATTTCCTCAAAAAGGTATTTTCCATAGCATCTTTACGCGAAATGATGGAGATGCTGAGATAATCCGTTGCTAGAACAACGTCTGTGACTGGACCAATTGTTGAATTGAAATCACATTTTGAAAGAAGTGCTGCTGCTTTGCGTAATATCTTCTGAAGCCAGGAATCCAACTCATTCACTCTGTGTGCTTCCTCACCAATCATCTTGTCATCATCTTCATCTTCTCCTTCGTCGTGTTCTGCTTCTGTCTCGTCCACTGCAATTCTCATCAGAGCATTTACTGCTGCTTCAAGTGTCACAGTTTGGGCTTCTTTGCCTGCCTCGCTATCTGCACACAACTCCTCAAATACGCTTCTAACTTCCTCCAAACTCTCCAGCTTTTCCAGCATTCGTTCTGCACTGTGTGTCTCTTTCGCTGCTGCTTCAATTTCCACACCGTTCTCCTCATTGTCCCTGTGTTCATCGTCTTGCGTTTCTGTCTTTTTCCCAATCATTTTATCGCATTCCTCTTCCCTGCTTCTTTTTCCCTCATTCGCTTCCTTCTTGTCTGTCTCTCCCTTCTCCATCTCCCTCATTTCCCTCATTTCTCTCATCTCCTTCATCTTCCGCAGTGCCAACAGCGTTGCCAGCATCTCCCTCTTCTTTGCGCCCAGATTCTTCAGCATCTCCGTCCCGCTCATCGACTTCGGGAACCGCTGCGAGAAGTGAGTGAGGACAGAACACACAGGGCACATGGACTCTGCCACAAGGAGCGCCTGTGAGATTGTGGAGTGCTGCTGCTGAACGGCGTGTCCCTCATCGGAGTCCTGCTGGGCGCACTCGTGAAGGAGGATGGTGGACAACTGCGCCTCAGATGAGAAGAAGTGGGTGGGGCTGGTGTCTCCCGTGAAGGAGATGCGGAAGATGGAGTGGGTGGTGGAGGAAGGAGGAAGAAGGAGAAATAGATGAAATAACTGATTCTGATGACAAGTCATTCACAATATCACTTCCAACTGATTTCTCTTTTGACAGCAATTTCTCTTCATTCAAGCAGCATTCAACAGTCTGCCCTGCTCTTTCAGTGTTATTCGGCAGCACGAAATCCAAAATGGGTGCAATGCTTCCTCGACACGAGTGGTTAGTGTGTGCAAACACCGCTCTGACGATGCGATGGGCTGGAAACAGAACATGTGAGAAGAAAGAGGAAATGACTGGAGAAGGCTCTGGGGTGAAAACGGGGGAGATTGGGG
The DNA here is from genome assembly GCF_001643675.1 of Monocercomonoides exilis. Taxonomy (NCBI): domain Eukaryota; phylum Preaxostyla; order Oxymonadida; family Polymastigidae; genus Monocercomonoides; species Monocercomonoides exilis. Next base: position 680,010 of record NW_027150553.1, on the reverse strand, counting down.
CAGGGAGGAAAGGAGGGGGAGGAAGAGAAGAAGAAAGAAGAGAGGGATAGAATGGTGTGAATGTTGATTGTTCAGAGGAAGAGGAAGAGGAAGAGGAAGAGGAAAGTTTTGAAGTGGATTTGAATGGGAAAGCGATGCAGGGATCTGTTTGACGGGGAATATTTTGATTATTAGAGGAAGAAGAAGAAGATGATGATGATGATGATGACGATGAAGAGGAAGAATTAAAAGAACAATTTGAATCTGACAGCAAAGAAGCCAATGGAGACTTTACAGTTGGATAAGATGCAATAAGCGAAGTGAAATAGTCAGAAGGTTTTGCATCGAATGCCATTGATGAATGAGAAGGGCTGAAGCAGCAGAAATGCTGAAGAGGATTCCCCTGATTATCAAAAGCAGGGGAGGAAAAGACGTATTTGTGGTTTATTTGTTGTTTTCGCACTTCAATTGGGTTATCTTTTGTTGAAATTTTGAGGAAATGGAGAAAGTTCATTGGAGCAGTTGCATTCTTCGCAGTCGCATAAATTTTCAGATGATTGTAATTAAGAAGAAGAAGAAGAAGAAGAAGAAGAAGAAGAAGAAGAAGAAGAAGAAGAAGAAGAAGAGGAAGAGGAAGAAGAAGAAGAAGAAGAGGAAGAAGAAGAAGAAGAAGAGGAAGAGGAAGAGGAAGAGGAAGAGGAAGAGGAAGAAGAAGAAGAAGAAGAAGAGGAAGAGGAAGAGGAAGAGGAAGAAGAAGAGGAAGAGGAAGAGGAAGAGAAAGAGGAAGAGGAAGAAGAAGAAGAAGAAGAAGAGGAAGAGGAAGAGGAAGAGGAAGAAGAAGAAGAAGAGGAAGAGGAAGAAGAAGAGGAAGAGGAAGAGGAAGAAGAAGAGGAAGAGGAAGAGGAAGAGGAAGAGGAAGAGGAAGAAGAAGAGATGAACAGCTGGAATTCGGCTTCAAGACGTCTCGTTGGAAGAAGGAAAGCAGGAAACCAGTAAAGCAGATCTTTTCATGTATAGTTTTTCTGGGAAGAAAGAATGGCAGTGCAGAAGGAAGGAAGGAGGGACATTCAATGCATTGGGAAAATGAGGTTATGTATTTTTGAGCTTTGTTTTTGTGTTGAATTTTGAAGGAATGTTTTGTGAAAGAAAAAATAAGAAATATAAGAGAAGAAAGAGATGTGATGAGCGAATGATAGGAGTCGTGATGTGCTTGAGTGTGAAAAATCCGTATTCTGCAGAAATGTTGGTTTAACCTTCGGCGAGCCTGTTGGAGATGGAGGAAGTGGAAGAAGCTGCTCATTTCGGAGTAGAGACAACAGAAAAAGCAGGCAGAACGAAAAGAAAAGAGAGAATGATGAGCCGGAGTTTATGGGGAGTGAAATCGATGAAAGAGAATGCATTTTTAAAGTCAGCAAACAAAGATGAGGATATTTTTTAAGAGCACAAGCCTCATGGAGCAGCAGATGGAGTCGAAGAAATATACGAGAGAGCAGGGGCAATTTATTTTGGAAAAGCGAGAAATAATAATCAAAGGAGATATAAAGGATTGGAAGTGTGAAGTCTGTTGGTTCGAGAGAAAGAAGAGGAGGAAGAAAAGATGGAAAGAGAAGGAAAACGATCATTTGAAAGATGCGACGTTGGGACGGATGGCAATCAACTCAAAAATCCACAAAAATCGTCAAGTTTTTTTGTGGATGACTTTCAAAATCTGTTTTCTCTAATTTTTAATTCACTTCATTTATTTCTTTTTTCATTCCATCTTCTTTTTATGTTCTTATCCAATCAGAACTCATCTTATTCATCTCAAGTTTTTCAGATTCTGCATTTTGCTGTAAGTTCACAGAAAACACTATAATGACAATGTTTACGTTTTTTGTTTTGCTTTTGAAAAATTTTCATTTCTCAATTTTTGAAGAATTTTTTCGTTTAAAAAAAGAGATCGGGAAAAGTTCAATGAATGACTTGCGCACATATGTTATTTGAAATAAAAAACGAAAAACATGTAGAAAAAGGATTTGCAGCCTGGAGAAGACATGGTACATGGCACCCTCTGAGGGGTGCGACTCGATCCTTGAGGTGGTACTGGTGCTGAGCCTCTGGGCTGACTTGGAAATGGGGCAGAGATTTATCGGCCAGATGGCTGTGCCTGCACATGGAGCATGTTTTTGATGCTTCTTTCTTTTTGCTGTCATTGCAAAATGTAGTGAATTGGCCGTATGAGCGGGCTTGTGAGGCAGCTTGGCGTCGGCGGGTTGCATTGTTTCCTTTCACTAAGTTATCATTTCAGCCATATTGGTGGATGTGCGCTATTTTGTTTGCCTAATGAGGGAGCTGTTAATGTGTTGCACCTTTTTTATTTCTTTTTTTTTTCGTTTTTTATTTCTCGGCAGGGCGCAGCTGGAGATGTTTCGCAACAGAAGAATTTTTCGATGATCCTGGTGTCTGGATGGGCCAAAACAGCTGGGGATGCGATGGGAGCAATGGAAACGGAGATTGGGAGGAGTGCAGCTTGGAGACGAGAGGATGCAGTAGAATTTTGTTAAAACACCTCAAAGGCAGTTATTGGCAGCTGTATCCGAGCCAGCACAAATACGAATGGTCTTTTTTTAGTTGACTGTCTTTTAACCTGGGATTTTCTGTTATTTCAGCCAGCAAAAATATTTCGACTCCAACTGCCCACCCGTCACACTGAACAGCGTTGTTGAAGATAATGAAAGTGATTTTGTTCCAATCACGCTCGTCTCCTTTCATTTCCCCAAAACATTAATCTTCTTTTCCCCAACACTGATCGTCTTCTCTTCGTTCATATGCTTTCCACCAAGCGCTGTGATCGAAGAGCTCAGCTGCGCCATGATCGGCCCCACCGCATGCTCCACTGTCTTGCAAGGTGCTGCCTCACTCATCCCACACAGATTGCTCGAGTCATTCCCACTCACTCCAACATACCGATCCTTCATCCCTTCCTTCAGCCACCACATCTTTTCTGTATGCTGATATGCTCCATTTACCAAATAGCACACTCTCTTATCATTACTATTCGTTGTGTACGATTCGTAGAACGGATTGTTCGAAGAAAAAAGATTGTTTCCATCAGAAAAATACACATCGCGGCCAGATGAAGTGGAATTACTGCAACTTCAATCGTGGAAGAAGATGAAATAACAATAATGATTGTTGCTTGGAGCTTCTGATTGACTCGGATTCAATTCCATTCCTCCTCCTTCTTGAAAAGCGGAGCAAAAAAGGAACTGGATGCTCGACATTTTGAATCCAGCTGGAACCTTTGCGCAATACATTCCTCCACCATGTGAACCTGTCAGAGAACATGTAGAAAAAGAGCACTCAAACACACAAGCGCTCTCCCCTTTCCCACTTTCTGTCCCAATACAATTGGTTCCAGAAACATTAAAATTGTTAATATAAAGCCCTCCTCCATAATTTTTCGCTTTGCAACTCTTGAATTCACAACCACTTATTCTGACACACAACGAAATTGATTCAGCAAGCATCCCTCCTCCAGCCCAATTTTTTGCGGTACACGCATTGAATGAGTTGTTCTCAATCTTGATGGAATTTATTGAAACGCAAAAAATTCCTCCACCATCCCAATATGCAGTGCAGTCATTGAACGAACAAAACTTCACTGAAAGTGTTCCTGATGCCTTGTTATACATGTAAATCGCTCCGCCATTTGAATCTCCATAAGAATAACCAGAGTTTGTTCCAGTTGTATTTGACCCATTCCACACACACCAAGTGAACGAATTCGCCCCATTGTCTGCTATCTGCTGTCTCGCTGGTTTCGATGGATTCCCTTCACTCCCATTGACTTCAACATTCTGAGTGCGATAGCACCTGACAAACGAGGTGTTCGAGGCAGACAAGGATGATGAGGGGCTGCTGAGCGAGGGGACAATGCCCCCATCATAAACATCCCACACCGATGAAAATGAGCAGCTGCTTATAAAACATGTGGTTTGGGTTGACATTGTGGTTGAAGGTGAGCATGCATCATTTGCTGTTGAAATATTGAAAAATATCAGATGAGAGAAGGATACAAAAGGGATGGAAGGCGATGAAAGGAACGGGGCAGAAGATGAGATGAGAGATTCGCATACTGAAACGCTTCCTTCTCTTTTAATTTTTTGATTATATACCTGTTTTGCATCTCCGCGCCATGTAGCAGAATATTTTCTAAAGTCAGATTCTTTCCCCGCCTCTTCTGCTGAAGACGATGAGCTCCCATTAAAAGCAGAAAAGCATCTTTTTTCTTCAATGCTTCTGAATAGAAACAACATTCAAACATTCTTCATTATCCATCTTCAACAAATTCTCTTTTTCTGCCACTATAATCTGATGTCTTCTTTTAAAAACTCCATTCACTTTCATCCCTTTTCAATAATTACCCAAAAATCCTTATTGAAATAAAATAATTATAAAAAATAAATGATATAAAATTATTCAAAGAAAAATATGAAAAAAATATTACAGAAACATCAAAAGATTAATTTTGTACAAGAAAAACAAAACAAATTATACAGCAAACCTTTTTATTTTGAGTTTTCTTCACACACTTTTTCTTCCTCGTCGTTTCTTCTCCTCCTCCGACTAGTATTTCTTCATCCCTCCAATTTCAATCTCAAAACCCTTCTTCTCCATCTCCGCTTTCTATCTCACGGCCAATGAAATTGGTCCTCTTCTGCTTCCAAATTTTGTTTATTTCCTTTTCTCAGCATAGCTTCCAGCCAAATAATTCCAACAGCCAAAATATTAAAAATAGACGATGATGGAAATGTAATAGAAGATAACAAAACAGAAATAGAAGATATAAATGAAGATGAAGAAGACGAAGAAGACGAAGAAGACGAAGAAGACGAAGAAGACGAGTCTGAAGGAGATGAAAAAAATAAAAGGAAGAGAATAAAAATACTGCAGAGCAGAGAATAAAAGCAAAACAGCTCCTGTTCCAATCACGTTCTTCTCTTTGCCCATTCCAATAACTGAAATCTTCTTTGATCCAATCTCAATTGTTGTTGTCTCGCTTATGTGATTCCCATCCATCAGCGTGATTGCCAAGCTTATCTGCACCTCACACATCTCAAATGCTTTCTTCACTGTTTCGCACGGATTTGTTGTATTAGCCCCACACAGCTCATATGAATCATTTCCATTCATTGAAACATATATCGTCTTGTCTTTCAGCCAATCCTTTTTTGATGTTTGATCATACACCCAACTCCCTGAACTCGAATAATTATACACATAGCACACTCTCTTATCATCTGCGTTTGTTGTGTAGCATTCATAAATTGGATTGTCTGAATTCAAAAAGACATTGTTATAATCGACATAATTCGCATCGTGGCCAAGTGGAGAATCGGCTGAGCATTTGCATCCGTGGAAGAAAGGGAAACGACAATAAATCATATTGAAAAGTTGTGTAAGCTTTTTGTTAAAACACAACTTAACGATATTCGATGATGATGAATAAAAAACAAACAATTGATCCATATTTTGCACAGAAAAAGGTAATTGCTGAAATCCTTTTATCCTCCTCTGAATGGAGAAATATAAAGTGATGCTAACAAAAAGATAATATGAAAATGTCATTCACTTAAACACACAATTGCTGAATCATCAAAAAAACGATAAACAAAAAAAGAAAGAAAAAACATGTAAAAATTCATATATTATCAATGCAAATTAATAAACATACTATAAATCTGATCATTAAAGGGGAACAACATATTTCTGCTTGCGTCATATCAGTAAAAAAATTTGTTAAGGCGAACAAAACATTCAAATGTGTATTTTTTCATATACTCTACATTCAAACATTCATCGGTCTGTATTCCTTCAAATAAAAACAAGGAAATTGTCAATGCAACAATGTCAAATATGATCAAGTATCATTTCATTAAAATGGCATTGTAATGAAATCTTTTTAAATAGATCATGATCAAAAAGATAAAATTATGGGTTGAGAAAAAAAGAAAAAATATCAAGTTTTTGATGGAAGAATTACTCGATTTTCCATTAGCAGTTTGTTTGCAATAATTATGAGAATTAATAATATGTTAATAAAAATATTTTAAAAAGCCTTTTTAAACTGGTACAAAATAGACCTATGCCTGTATTTTGAGGAAAATTTTCAGAATTTTTCTTCTTGCTGTTATTGAGAAATCGATCTTGTCCGGTATTTTTTGCGATATCCGGTATTTTTTGCACAAACTGTATTTTTCTTTGTTTAAGAATTTTTCTGTATTATTTTTACATAGGAATGCAAGATTTCTCATGACAAGGTAGTAGAAAAAGTTTGGAACAAATCGTTGTTTTTTTCATAAATGAAAAAATTTGCCCCATATGGGTAATTCTTTTTGAAAAATCGCAAATGTCTTATTTTCAAATAATGTTTAATCTTCATATTTTGTTCAAATTTTCGTTTCCACTTACGAATCTTCTTTGGAACGAGTGAAATAGCATTATCCTTAAATAGATTCCATATTAGTGAAGTTTGGTGTATGCCAACGAAAACTTGAGCTAAATATGAAATTTTTGATTTATTTGAAAATTAAACATTTGCGACTTTTCAAAAAGAATAACCCATATACGGACCCTTTTGATCATAGAACCATAATAAATTTCATTGGGTTTAAAAAAATTCTATTTCAGATTTTTGTGGTTGCTTAAGGGTTAGGGTTATCATAAAAATCTTCTCTAAAAAAGTTGTTTTAGGTGAAGGGTTGTGTCTCGAATCTAACCCTGGGTGACGTGGTGACTTCTGACGTGACCTTTTCGATTTTTGACGGACTTGACAGATTTTTGCACGTCACAAAAAAAAAGAAAAAAGAAAAAAGAAAGAAAAAAAAAACTGAAAAGAAAAATATTTATCTAAATTTCCATAACACATTTTTCACTGACGTGTGAGCGGTAATCGGAATTTTGGCAAGTCACTGACGTCACCTGTCTTAGACGTCACGTTAAGTCAGAAATGTGTTAATGCTTTTAAAATGCGAAGAAGAACCAAATTGTCAGTTATGTTAAAGAATTGTTATGGATTTTGTTTTTCTGCTTTATTTCCATAATTTTTCTTATTTTTTCCTCAATTCTCCATTTTTTTCTAAGTAAAATACATGCATTAAAAGAAAGAACATGATAATGCCATTTATAATTTTCTCAACGCAATTGCACAACATTGCAAATGATTTGTTGTCGAGGTTTTGATTTTGTTATTATTCATTTTAAATATATCTCTTTTGAATATTTTCAATCATGATTTAAACTGCTATATTGTCTTTGAAAGAAAAATGAATATTAAGTCGATTCAACATCTTTGTGTTTGAAAAACTTTTGGAGATTAATTCAGTTGTTGAAGATAATGAATTGTCTAAAAATGATTGTTTCTTGAGGTGCTAAAGATCAAATATAGGAGGGATGCTCACATTTAATGACGAGCGAAGCGTTATTTACAATTGTCTTGTAAAAATTGATGAATTACGCGCAACCGTAGAACGCTTTTGCATATTTGATTTTCAAAGCTATGAAAGGCCAAAAGTATAATAAATTTCTAAAAAGGTTATTAAACGGGACGAAATATTTAACAAACGAACAAGTTTGAGAATTCTTCTAAGCACAATGGTGTTCTAGCCAGTCATTTCGAATATTTTTGTGGAAGAAAAGAAGCAATAAGATTATTTGATTGATTCTGTTTTTGTAAGTTTTATTTCATTCAAAAAAAAAGAAAAAAAAAAGAAAAGAGAAAATTCACAAACAAAACTTTTTCATATTTCGAATAAAAGTCTGTTTTCAATTTTGTGAAATGGAGAAATAAAGAAAAATAAAACATCAAAGTGACAATATTCATTTTTATTATTTTCTCAATCATACGTTAAATAGACAAAAATATTCATCGGCAATTAATCAAAATATTTTTCATAAAAAAAATAAATCTATTCGCAAAAAAATAGCAACGATATCTTTATATCCTTCTTCTTTTATCTTTTTGAGCATCTCCCTTTTGGTTATCTTTCTCTTTGCCTCTTTCATTTTGTTACCAGTCTTTTCTTTCATTCCCCATGAAATGAAATAAAAAAATATAAGCAGTCATATGCTGCTTTGTGATCAATTGTTGATTGCTGAATTTCCTCCAAAACAACTTTAACAGCTCCCACTTTCAACAAGTCTTCAACCTTCACTCCTGTGCTATCTGCTGCTCTTCTTATTAATTCAAAGCATTTTTTGCTTATTTCTCCATGACTATCCTTTGCTGTTCGAAGCACTCGAACAATGCTTTCAATAAGTCCAGTAAATCCTTCATTCTACAGCTTGCATGAATCAAAGAAATAATCGAAAATTCTGAACTATCTCAATAAAATGAATTCTTCTTTGGTTTCATTTCCTCTCTTCCAATCCACACATTTCGACAGCTCTTCAAGTTCTCTCGCTGCTTCTCTCGCAAAATGCAGCTCATTTTCAACAATACCTTCCAAGCTTCTTTTGAAACAGAATTTTTGAATCAGAAATTCCCGAATAGAATAATAGTTTAGATGAGAAAGAATGTTGTGTTCCTGATGATATCAAATTACTCCTTCTTCCCATTCAGATACAGTCTCTGCTCGGCAAACTTAATAAAAACAAAAACAAAAAACAAAAAACAAAAAACAAAAAAAAAAAAAAAAAAAAAAAAAAACCTGACAACGGATAAACAAAAAAAATATTCACACATTCTGCCCAAATGCAACACAAAACACCAATCACATTTTCACTTCTTTTTGCAGTTCTTCATTTTCCTCTTTGTTCAAAACAGCTTTCAAAAAACAAGGAACAAAAATGGAATGAACTTCTTTTGAAAATTAACCATTAGAGAGCAGCAGATAACAATCACAAAGATAAACCAGAGTATTTCTTTCTTTTGTTCTTCTTTCTTCTACTTTTCGAGAATAAACTTCTAATATTTCACAAAGAAACGAACGATTCAAACCATCAATATTCACGCTCATCATAAATTTCCAATACTCAACATCCTCCAGAAACACAGCTTCAGTTCCAGACTCAATTTCAAATGAACGATCATTTTGTGTATTTTTTTGACTGTTCTTCTGCAAACACAGCATCAAATTCTTTGTCACACATAGCATCAATTACTCCATGCATTTCTTCAGTTTGCTGTCTGCGCATCTCCATTGCATCTTTCAAGTCAGAAAACATTTCTGAATAAAATAAATAAGATATTATCACAATCATTACAAATTCAGCATCAACATAAAACGCAAACCCAAATACGTATTTTCAATATTCTTCTCCCTTTTTTTTGACTAATATTAGTTGGAAAGTGTCACACTTCAACAATTCAAACAAAATAAACACATGTTAATAAAGAAGAAAGAAATTGAAATTTTATAAAAGAATAAGTGTGAAAAAATTTGAATTCGCACCAAGATAAAACTGATTTGTTCTATGAATAAGCCATTTCGAAGATTATTTTTGTTTAAAAAATGAATTGTTCTGCAATGGGATATCTTGATCATTCACAAAAAATTCAAAAAAGAAATTATTAATGTTCAAATATTTTATATTTTGTTTTTTGGTTGTTCTTTTCTTAATTAAATAATAATAATAATAATAATAATTTTTTTTTTTTCTAAGTGGAAAATTGGTGACGGACGTAACGAACTTTTTTTTTCACGTCACCCAGGGTTGCTCGAATCTTCTTTTTAGGGTTTTGATGAGAAAAGTGAATTATTTAATCGACCAAATTTTTAGGGTTAGGGATATAGATAAAAGAATAAGTGAAAATAGAACCCTTTGGGGTGCAGAAATAGTACAACAGGTTAGGGTGTTGCGACAGGACGAGAAGGATGCGGGTTCGATTCCTCCCGTATTCTTCTTTTTTTGCAAAAATTTTCAAAAAATTTGAGGTCTGCATATGTGCATTCTTGCACAAATAATAAGCTTTTTTAGATCTTTCCCATATGTTGAAATAAGGAAAACGAAAGGAGCACACAATTATTTGTGATCCAAAAGACAATCTGAATGGGAAACGAAGAGGGTTCTTTAAATCCAAGGAAAGATAAAGATGGATACACAAGAGCAATGAATTGGATTACGGAGAACAAAACAGAGCCACCAGAAGAAATTAGACATGATATTTCGGTAAGGAATAAGTGGGGAAGAACAATGGCGATGATATGGATTATGGAGATAAAAACAGAACCTCCAGAATGGATGAGGCATGAAAACACGCTTGCCGATAAGTTTGGACGAACAATGGCAATGCTGTGGATAGAGAATGTGAAGACAGAGTCACCAATGTGGATGAGGCACAACATTACACTTCGCGATAGAGGAGGAGAGACAATGGCAATGCTATGGATCATAGAGAATAAATTAGAACCGCCAGAATGGATGAGACACGGTATTACACTTGATGATAAGAATGGAGAAACAATGGCCATGACGTGGATCATTCACATCAGAAAAGAGCCCCCTGAATGGATGAGACATGATATTACTTTTCGCGATAGCGGTGGAGAGACAATGGCGATGAAGTGGATTCAAGAAGTCAAAACAGAGCCCCCTGAATGGATGAGACATGAAGCGGAACTTTCTGATAAGAGTGGAGAGACAATGGCGATGCATTGGATAAGACATGCAAAGACAGAACCGCCAGATTGGATGAGGCATAGCATCACGCTTGGTGATAAAGAAGGATTCACTATGGCGATGCATTGGATAAAGAATATCAAAGCAGAGCCACCAGAATGGATGAGACATGATATTGCATATACAAATTATAAAGGATGCTCAATGGCAATGATATGGATTGAATATGTGGAGACAGAACCAACAATGTGGATGAGACACGATGTAACACTTAAAGATGAAAAAGGAAAAACAATGGCTATGCACTGGATTGAAGATGTTCGATCAGAGCCGCCAAGATGGATGAGGCACGATGCAGAACTTTCTGATAAGAGTGGAAGGACAATGGCGATGAAGTGGATTGAACACGTAAAAACAGAGCCACCAGAGTGGATGAGACACGATATTGCACTTACAAATAATTACGGATCGACAATGGCAGATTATTGGAAAATTTTTGTTAAAACTAAATTGCCAAAATGGATGAAATTTGATGATACATTGAAAGATAGTAAAGGACAAACGCCGGGAATGAGGTGGATCATTGAGAACAAGACAGAACCACCAGAATGGATGAGGCATAGAATTTGGCTTGCTGACAGGGATGGACGAACAATGGCGATGTGGTGGATAAGGGAAATCAAGACAGAACCGCCAGAATGGATGAGACACGACAACACGCTTGCAGACAAGGAAGGACGAACAATGGCTATGCACTGGATTGCAATCATCAAAACAGATCCTCCACTGTGGATGATAATGGATAATGGGCAAGGCTGGATGAGTGAGAGGACATTATCGATGAAGTGGATTGTGGAGAAAAAAACAGATCCACCGAAATGGATGAGGCATAGCATAACGCTTGCAAATGATAAAGGAATGACGATGGCCATGTTGTGGATTGAGTACGTCAAGACAGAACCACCAGAATGGATGAGACACGATGTTTCACTTAGCAATAAGAACGGATGGACAATGGCGATGCTATGGATTTATCATGTCAAGACAGAACCTCCAGAATGGACGCGACACGACAATACATTTCACACCTATTTTGGATCAACAATGGCCATGCTATGGATTCAGTTTGTTCAAACCGATCCACCGAAATGGATGAGACACGATGTTTCACTTCGCAACAATGATGGAGCAACAATGGCTATGATATGGATTCAATTTGTTGAAAAGGAACCACCAGAATGTATGAGGCATGACGTTTCGCTTGCGGATGAGAAGGGAAGAACGATGGCTATGATTTGGATTCAAGACGTCAAAACAGAACCCCCGGAATGGATGAGACATGACATCACACTTCGCAACAATGATGAATCAACAATGGCCATGCTGTGGATTCAATTTGTTCAAACAGAACCGCCGGAGTGGATGAGACATGGAATTACGCAAGCGGATAAGGATGGAAGGACCATGGCTATGTACTGGATTAGATATGTCAAAACAGAACCACCTCGATGGATGAGACATGACAAATGCATTAGCAACAAGAATGGATGGACAATGAAAACATTTTGGAATAACTATGTCAAGACTGATGTTCCAGAATGGATGAAGACTGATCATTCAATATAACAAAGTTGTGCACAAAATGGAATAAACGTTTTATCGTTTTTTAACATTTTCATGGATGTCAGTATTTGAATTTTGTAACAGTCACAAACTTATTATTCACATTCTTTTCAATTTGGATAATATTTATTTTTTTGTATTCATTTTAATCTCGATATATATAGACATATGTGTATCAGAGAAATTTTTATTTCTTTTTCTTCATTTTATTTCCTTATTTTCAATTGTTATTTTCAGTTTAAAAGATAATACAATACATTTATTTGAATCAATATCTTCTGAAACATGTCATTTCTATCTTATACACCAAAAATAATTCTAATTGGAAAAAAAATAAATCAATTTCGAAAATTAATAATTCAAATTCGGAATTTTTCAATTGAACATATCCATATTGAATAATGTATGAATTCAACATTGAAAGTTTATTGATGAATAATTTCAAATGAATTTTCTTCAATTTATATATATTTTTCCAAAAAATTCGAAATAACATATAAAAAAAAGTTTATAAAACAAAAATAAAATAGACTTTGTTTGATGTAATTATTATTCGCTAATCTTTTTGTAATTTCCTTGATAAAAGCACATATGATAATATATTTTGCAAACGAAAATTTTAAAAAGAATTACTGAATAACTTTAAACAATTTCGCCGTTTCAAATTTTTCCATCCCTTTTGGCTTTTTCAAATAAACTCTTCTTCTCATTTATTTCTTCTTTTTTTCTTTTCTTCTCCCAAATCTCATCCAACCCTTCCATCCATTCCTTCTCTCTCACTCAATTCATTCATCTCAACAATAACCACTTCCACTTCCACCGTCATCAATATCAGTGAAATCCCCTCATTCTCCCTTCGCCCATCTCTCTCCATCCACTCAACCATCTTCAAACACACCCACAACCCCATCTATGGCGCTATTCTCCCCAACCTCAACAGCCCATCCACTTCTCTCTCTGCCTTCAATGATTCTTTCCTCCACCAAACACGCTCTTTATCAAATGCTGCTGTTGTTCATGTTGGAACTGAATCTCAAAAAGCGAAACCTGGAAGGTTGGATTCGTTTGACGAGAACAGCTATCTCTTCGAATGGTGCGAATGGAATAATTCAACTGGTGGTAGTGATCATGGAGGCGCACTTAAAGTTATTTGCACAAATGCAAATCTCACAATCACTTCTTGCTCATTTCTCAATTGTTCAACCACAGGTAATTATAATGGCGGAGCATTGTATTGTAATCGTTCGTTGAAGTTAAGTATTATCCAATCCAATTTTACAAGTTGCTCTGCGTTACATGGAGGAGCAGTTCACGCAAGGAACCCACAATCAAATTCTGTTTGGACGTTCTCAGAAAACAGAGTGGAAAGTTGTTCAATAACAAGTTGGTGTGGAACCGGCTGGTATTTTGATATATATTCTTTGCCATCAAACGGTCAATTCCTGTTTTCCAAATGTTGGTGTGTCGCAAATTCTGGTGGTGATTCTGCTGGCTCTCTCACATTTCATTGGCCCCCACAAAATAAACCAGAGAAATTTTTGGTTAATGATTGCCAATTCATAAACAGCAAAGTCGAAAATCCATCCTCCTACGGTGGTGCTGCGTTGTGCTGCACAAGAACGTCAAATTGGATGAGCGGAAATAAATTCATCTCATTTTGCTTCTTCGATGGAAATACAGTAACAAATGGAAGGGGAAATGATGTGTTCTTCAATGGTGATGCCATTACTCAATCTCCGTTTGAAAGTTGTGATTCAACAACCCCAACAAAAAGAGTGTGGAACGCAGGAATAGCTGATAACGTTGAGAAAAATGACAGGTTTTGCTTTTCTTTTCTTATTCTTCAATGGAATTTCTTTCTTTCTTCTATCTCTTGTTTTTTCTTTATCATCACCTCTCGTCATATTCCTTATTCTCTAACTTTTTTCATGTTTTTGATTTCTTCTGAATTTCATCATTTGCCCCTATTTGCAGCTTTGCTTTTCAATTTTTTTTCCCTTCTCAAGCATCTTCCTCTGTTTATCAACATATTCTCTTTTGATCTGAATGTTCTTTCCTCATCTTCCTTCCTTTATTCTTCTTTTCAACTCAAATCTCTAAAATAATTTCTATCTTATCTCCGTGCATTACATTCAATAAAACCAGGAACTGATTTCTCTTTATCTTCATTTGCATTTCTTCTGCTTCTTTATCTGCTTTAGAAGAAGAAGCCACAAAAGAGCAGTGCATTTCGACCAGCAAAGTTCAGCTGCCTCGTATTCAACTGTCTGTTATGACGATTGGATAGAGGATGAAACAATAGAAGATATAAATTCTTGCTGCTAAGTTGTTTTGGTGGCTGCTCTATCAAATTATTCAGATTTAGTGAATTAGACTGTTCATTCAATGCTCCTTCAAAAGATTCTGGTGTTTGTGCACTCGCAGCATCCTTCTCAGAATCTTCTTCGTTTTTCCCACCTTTTCGTTCTCCCTAATCTTATATATCCTCCTTTCCCCTTATTCTCTTCTCCACATTTCTCACCTTTCGATATGAGCACCCAGCCGAATGCGCCTGCATCTCTGTGTATTGTCATAGCTAAGCTTCATCTTTCCCTTTCGTCTCTGTCACTACAGAATTTTTCATCTAATAGCCTGCACTTCCGTGTGGTTGAAGAGATGAAACCAGAAAAGATAGTGAGCAACCGTGAAAAGATGAAGAATTAGGAAGAGAAGAAGAATAATCAAACCGAAGATTATTCTGCACCTGCAAATGCATCTGAAACAGCAGCTCGGCAGCAGAAGATGACGAATGAGTTTCTTGAAGCTGAACAAAATCGAAGTTGGAAATCGGCGTTTACTCGCCTTTCCTTCCACTTATCATATCAAACAAAAGAAAACGTCTCCGCTGTTGTGAAGTTGTTTCCATCTCTTTATTCGCCTCAGCTTAATCTTCTTTCAAGACGTTTTTCTTTCTGTTCTCTGAAAGAAAGAATATTTTTTCTTTCATATTTTCTGCAGAGATGTCCATTTTCAACTTGCAATAACGGTGCATGTAGAGGAGCGAACGAATAACTAACATCACCAGCAGATGTCAATAGAATACTTGGTTTATGGGAACTTTTGTTATTCTTGCAAAAAAATGGAGTGTTGTTCAAAAGAGGATGTTGATGTTGTTGCTGCTGCTTTTGATGATTTGAATGCATTGTGAGTGATTGTTCCAGTTTGTCCATTCTATCTGTTCTCCCTCAACAACCAGAATCATCTTCTTTGCATTTCTTTCTTCTTCCTTTTAATTTTGTTTCATTTTTTTCATCTTCTTTATTCATTTCTCCTATTCTTTTGATTTCTCTCCATTCATTCAATATCAGTTCAGTAGCATTCATCTTTATCTGAATATTCATCTGTTCTTGATGAAATAGAATTTTGCGCGAAAGCGAAGACAGCAAAGCATCAGAAGAAGAAGACGAAAGAAGAACATCACTTCCGATTCGTCATGTATTTATTATTATAAATGAAGAATGCATCGGAGAAAATGATGAAATTGATTGGGATGTGGCAGAAATATAAGACGAATACGAATACGAATACGAATACGAATACGAATACGAAGAAGAAGAAGAAGAAGAAGAAGGAGAAGGAGAAAAAGGAGAAGAAAAAGGAGAAGAAGGAGAAGAAGAAGGAGAAGAAGGAGAAGAAAAAGATAAAGAAGATAAAGAAGAAGAAGAAGTTGATGAATGTGGTGACGGCGACTAAGAAGAAAGCGAAATGCTATATTGGAATTCTTGAACTTTCAAGCAGGGCGAATGCTGAGGAAAAGAAGAAGGGATGACTGCGATTCGTTGAGGAGATATCTCTGGATGAGATGAGTGTGAAGCAGGCGCTGATAGAACAGAGGGAAGTCGAACCGAAGAAGTGAAAGGAGAAGATGAAGAAGAAGGAGAAGGAAAGAGAGGAAACAACGGCTGGAGTTGAATGGCTTGGGGAAACGAATGAAGATGAAGCATATGGTTGTGCAGGAGTTTTTGAATGTTGTGAGCGAAGAGTGGGAGGTGATTGAGGAAGAATGGAAGGTGAGGAAGTTTGTGGAGTGGGAGAAGATGCATGAGGTGCGTGTGTATACGTATGAAGCGGTGTTGATGAGCACGACATCTTCGTAGATGTCGACAGAGGTGCTGATGTAAGCGACAGGATCGATCGTGCTGCAAAGTGGCAATGCGAAAAGGACATAAAGCAATTCACTGAAGTATGATAGCACTCTCACGTAATTTTGTACGTTACGCTTCTTGCTGAGAAAATTGTTTGCTCTATATCAAGTACATTTGATGATTATTTCGTCGAATGTGTGTTGCAGCAGAGAGCGAGGGCTCAAGGTGGGGTGAAAGCAGAAGGGAGGATGCAGGTGGCAGAGTGGAGAGACAGGGGATATATGTCGCAGGATGCGGAGAAAGAAGTGCTGCTTGAGTTTCTGGAGAAGAAAAATCTGCAAAAAGCAGAAGTGGACTTGTTGATGATTTTATGGTAGTTAAAGGAGAAGAGTGTATCTGAAATTGTGGTTTGGATCCTGTTGGATGCATGGAGGATTATGCTGTGGCGTAAATGCATGAGACAATTATGGTGAAAGGGAGGCAAGTGTGTTGGAGTTTCGCCATCTGATCAATGTGCATATTTTTGTGTTTGGAATTGAAGAAGAAGAGATGATGATGAAGAGAGAATGAAAATGGAGCGAAGAAAAAGGGATGACGGAAGAGATAAGATGAGTTTCGATAATTCCGTTTCAACCCCAACTGTCACCACTGCCATATTTGTTCCTGCTGTGGTATCAGAAACTGTCAAACCGCTTTGATCATTATTTCCTCGAATTTCATTATAGCGATTGGGAAAGTTAAGTTCATCATCTATCATAATCATTAGATTCGCTACAACTTTCTTTTGCCCCGTTTTACGTGTGAGGGAGTGCTTTTAAGTCAAACAGGGGAATTTGACGATTCCGCAGTGCGAATTGTCAGATGCATCTGTGCCACTCACATTTATTTCTTTTGGAGTGGGAAGGAGATAGATGCACAGAGGTATAGCAACACTTGTGTTTCCGTTGTCATATCCTCTCACCTTCTCAATAGAATCCAAGGTGGCTGTCACACACGTGATTTTTTGTGGCTTTGCAGTCACTTCTAGATTTGGCGAAATGACAAAAATATCATTCCCCCATTTGGCAGTGTTTGCACCAAAAGAAGAGGATATCAGGAAATTGGGATTTTCATTCAGCAATCGAAGAAAGATTCCTCCCCCAAGTCCATTTGTTGTTGAACAAAAGCATCCATCAAAAGGTCCGCCTTTCACTTTCACTTCATTTTCACTCCCGACACACAGCATCATCGATCCCCCATCAGCCGATGTTCTGCTTCCACATCCTTCAAAACTGCAACAATTCACATCAATGCTTGCCTTGTCATCGGAAAACGACATCACTGCCGCTCCGCTCGTTGTTCTTTCAATACCCTTCAAGGCACAGCCTGAAAGCGTCAATGATATTTCATTTGTTGAAGAAAGCGAAAACAACGAGGTTGATGAGATTGTCTTTGCCCAGTTCACATTTTCCATCTGCAGCATACCACTCTGAATGTTAATCAGCTCTGTAGCAAATGCTGAATTTCCGGTTTGTTCACTTCCAGCAGAAATGTTCATCCTGCTGATATGCATCTCTCCTGCTCCTGTGATCTCAAATAGCCTTGAGCCACGATTATTCGTTTGCATAGGATCATGCTCAATGGTGATGAAATTTAAAGAGAATGCGCCTGTCGAGACAGAAAAAAGAGACATCCCAGCTGCATCTAATTCTGTTTGGACTGTTGTGCTCATATCGCTTTGACCGTAAATTGAATAAGTGTTAATTCCACAATCCACATTCTTGGTCTCTGTAATCGTTCCTGATAGGATCTTGATATCCTTCACAAAGTCTGGAATAAGTTGAGTGAGACAATGGCTGATGGTTCTGCATGGATGGCTTTCATCCCGTCCACATGCATATGTGTCAATGGAATTTGGTTCTGTTTGCGCTGAGGAGGCAAATCTGATTCTTTCAAAATAGTTTTTAAGCCATTCACTTTTATCAACAATTGAGTTATATATAATGCTAACTCTGTTTGTTGTATTTCTTGTTGAATAGCAGGTGGAATCAATATTGTTTGAATTCGATTCTTGAAGAGCAATATCGTGCCCTCCTTTCACACATGAATTGTTGTGAAAAAAGCAGTAATAAAGCAATGTTCCATTATTATTAGCATTTATATACTGTATCACAGCGCCTCCTCCGCACATTGAATTGCAATTTCGGAATAGGCAGTTTGAAATTATAACTTTGTCCGTTGGAACCCAATGAATAAATGCTCCACCTGCGCTATCAGAGGAACTGTTGCATCGGCAGTTATCAAACAAAGAATTAGTAACGCAACGTTTTTGTCTTTGAGTGTTTGTCGGAAACAGTTCAAGTGCCCCTCCATCATTTCCTGCAGAGCAATTTTGAAAGGAGCAATCATCAGCCATTGATTGAACGTAAATAAACTCTCCCATTATTCCTCCTCCGCCAAAATCTGTTGTCGAAGCACATGTGCATTGAACAAATATTGAATGTTGCACGATGCATTCAGCGATTTTCAAAGCATATATTCCTCCACCTCTTGTGGATGAAGCGTTGCATCTCACAAATGACGAATTTTCAACAGTTAAAGTCGCATTTTCATTGTCATGAACATAGAGAGCACCTCCTTGTTCGGCTGTGCAATCTTCCCATTCACACAACGAAAATGATTGACTATTTGTCAAATTCATTTGCCCTTTTTTCTCAAGAGCATTCGTTTCTCTTTTCCCGAAGCTTACAGTTGTGTTTTTACAGACAAATTCATGTGAAGAATAAGATCCACTCGAAATCCCTCCTTCAAATGCATTCACACACGAATAAATGAGGCAGTTATCCATTGAACTTCGAAAGCATGAATGTTCCACATAATGATCGCTTTTCTTATCAGATTTCACAGACATGTTTCTGAAGGCGCAATTATCAATCTCTTCACTTTTGCTCTTTCCTGACAATAGAAAATTGTCTGAAGAAGATGCAACTAGATTTTCCATGATGGAATTTCTCAAAATAGCAGTATTTGAATAATCCGATGAAAATATGAGACTGGAAGGGTTCAGATTCTTTTGAGAAATCAAACTCAAATTCACCATGTTGATTGACCCTCTTTGCAAAAGAAAAGGAGATGTTGATTTTTGGAGCAAATTGCAGGAATCCAACATGACTCTCGACTTTTCAGTAATAAACATCAAAGATGAAAATAAATGTTCAAGTGCCACATTTTTCAGTCCAACTGTAGAATTGGAGAATCCCAAAAATGTGTTTTTCACTGTAGAAAGTCCTGATTGTAATCTTTTCACTTCTAACAATGCATTCTGTTCAAATAATAATTCAACATCAGTCTCTGACAGATATTGTGTATTATTTGAGTTTCCTTGACCAAAATAAAGAGAATTATTGAAATAATAACAATCCAAAAGAAAACCTTTGTTCTCCAATGCGGATGTTCCAGAGATATCTTGTGCTTCAAATGTCTTCACAAGGAGCAAGCATGCAAAAATGCACAAATGCATTCTCATGCGGAATGATGATAAATTTTGATTTGAAAAATAAAATATTTTCTGGATGATCAAACAATCCCTTAATAATTGTTTTCAACACAATTGGAAAAATCAAAGTTTTTCTTTTGCAATCATTTTGCGGCTTTTTGAAAAACAGTTGATGCACGTCCAAAGCATGCTTCTTCTTTTGTTATTGTCGGGCATGAATTATATGCTGATTCAGGTGAAATATTTGCACACAAAAAAATTTAATTTAATATAACAGTTTAAAAAAAAATAGGAATAAAACTGAATAAAAGAAAAAAAAAACCTTTTCAGAAGAAACTGCTGTCCAATAAAGGCTTTCAAAGCAATTAAAGTAATGTCAAAACATATACGCTCTTAATTTCACTTTGAAATGTGTTGTTTCTAGCTATCAATTATCGCCTCACCTATTGAAATCAAATGGCGAGTCTTTCTTTTCCTCTTTCTCTTTCTTTTCCTCTTCTTTTCCTCTTTCTTTTCCATTATGCTCTTTATACTCTCACCTGTTTTGTCTTTTCACTCAGCTTCGTCTGCTTCGAACCCACGAACATCCAAATAACCTCTTCTTTGTTATTCTTCTCCCTCTTTCTTGCTTCTTCTCCATAATTAATGCTGACTCATTTTTGCAAACAGCTGATGTTCTGCAATTCAAAAATATCCTTCTCTGCTTTTCTCATTGAGAAAAGATGTCTCAAAGAAACCATTTGTTCCAATCAAAAGTGAATGTCATGCAAACCTTCTCTGCATATATTCTTGATAAAATCAGAAACATCAAAAATTGCAAAGAAATATACAAAGGGATCAAACTTGTTTTTTGTAATCTCTCAAAAATAAACACATTTTGCAAAATAAAGAAAAATAAAATAAAAATTCTTGAGCTTTCAATTTTTCCAATTCCACAAATCTTTCATCATTCAGAAAAAATAAAAAAAATAATTTTTTACTGCAAACAAGAAAGCATGCATCTTTTCCTTCTCCGTTAGCCAACCGTTCTCATTGTCAAATTCTAATAGCCTTCTCCGTCTGTCTCTTCTGTCTTCGCAATCTCTTGTTCCTTGCTTTCCATTCTTCATTGGCTCTGCCTCCATCTCTTTCCTTCTCCTTCTCATCAACCCCTTCCTTTCACTCTCTTTTCCATCTTCTTCTTTCTCTTCATTCGCTCTCTTCCTTGTCCTCCAACAATGTTGTCTTTTCTTTCTGTCCAAAGCCTTCCAATGAAAAATCGTTCAAAATCACAGCTTTTCTGATCAATTGCACGTCTTTGAACAAAATCTGGTGTATCTTCGAAATATCTCGTGCTAAATTATCTAAAAAGGGAAAGATAACGGGAAAGCTAATTGAATTGAATTTACAAATAAATGATTCAAACCTCTCAACAACTTCAAAGTTATTGATGCAAAAGTGCTATTCCGAGAATTATTTTTCAATTCAAGGAAACCAATGCATTTTTCGCAAATCCAATAAATTCGCAATTAAAATGGGAGCATATTCGGAGAAGAATGCAAATCGGAATGAAATTGGATGTTGATTTGGGATATTGGCAAAATCAATGAAATAATTTTGGCTTCTCTTGCCAAGGCAAACATAATACATGTAACAAAAAAAAGGTGACGTTGGAAAAAAAACTAGCGGAGCACTCAAAGGCATTCTCTGTCGACGCGGATGACGTTTGTTGCGTTTTGACGAAATGATCAGCATCTCCTCCGCTGTTTGCAACAATTTGGCTCTTGCAGATGAAAAGGTTCCCACTGCTGAAGCATCTGTTGGACGTATTGCCTTTATTCCGAATTTTGTTTGTTCTAGCTGTTGAGCTGTCTGGATGAATACGTGTTTGATTATTCTCCCTCCTTTCAAAAAAACCCTCGCTTATAACCCTTTCCCCTCCGCATCTCCATCGCATGCAAAGAGCAGAGTAGTTCTTGCCCTTTCCTTTTGATGCTGCTCTCACAATAAGGTTTTATTTGGATTTTATAGTTATCAAAGCATCTGTTATGGTTGCGCAAAATAAAAAAAACTCAACATTTGTAATTATTTATTGTTTATTTTTTCAACTTATTAACGCATTTGTGTGCAACGACTTTATTACAGTTATGCAAATTATTCTTGCCTTTAAGAAGAATGATTTGAATTAATCAATAATTATCTTTCGAGAAAAATGTCTTTTCAAAATATCATATCAACTTGTTTCACGAAAAAGGACAAAAATCCATTTTAAATTTTCAAACACTTGTATTTAGATATTTTATTCTTCGAAGGATTTTGAAGTTCATTGTTTTCTATTGTTTGAGATTTGAAAAAAAGAAATTGTAATTAAAAAAAAAAAATGTTCAAAATGAGACAAATTCAAAATGGAAATTTTTTAGGATTTTCAAAAAAATAAGTGGTGAGATTTTTTGAAATATGAATTTCGAATAAGTCGTTTTCATTCATTTTTTGTTTGTCCACTTGTTTGAAAGTTTTTGATTCCTCCTCAACATAAAAATATGCAAAATGAAAAACTGAACAAAGTGAATGTTAAAAATGATTTTCAAACAAAAGTCAACAATCGGAAGAAGTGAAGGACAAAAATTAGGGATAATGGTCATTTTTTGAGAATGAAGAAAAAATTTGGTTCTTTTCTTGTTTTTATTTTTTCTCCTTTTTAACGCTTATTCATAAGTTCATTTCAAAGTCGAAACCCTATCCAATCACATCGATAACGATCAATATCGGATATCAGCACATCATTCTGTGAACAAACATTTTTTTGACACATTCTAATAAATTTCCCATCTCATAGAATCACAAAGAAATTTTTTTTTCAAAATACACTTTTCAAAAAAAAAATGGTTCTTATTTCAATGGGAAATAAGTTTTTCATCAAAGACTTCAAATTTTCTAATAAACGATTTTGTCAGAATCAATGACATAAGAAAACTCTCAAAATAGTAATTACCAAAATTTCAAAACGTTAATTTAACATGAATTTCATGAATATCAAAAAAATTTGAAAGATAAATTATTGATCATAAATATCAGCGTTGGAATTCTCTGTTTCAAACAATTTGGGATATTATCACAATCGGACATTTTCACAAAAAGTTGAGCAAAACCCGAAAGAATTTCATCCTGTTTCAATAATTTCATTTGTCATAATAGTCAATAATTACATTCGATTTTGTTCATCAAACAAAATATGTGGATCATTCATTTTGAGTGCTTGCTCAAAAAATATCCAAAATGGTTCAAAGGCAATCAGGCAATTGAATAATATTTTTGTGAAAATATCTTTTGTTTCATACTCAAGTGAAAAAGAATATCAAACATTTCGAAAGAATTTCACTTCAGGCACTTAACATTTTATTAAAATTGGAATTTTTCATAAATAATGATATTTATTCAATTCATATGTAATTTCGTTGGCCGGAACAAGAATCTAATCAAAATGCGCTATATTTTTATTTCCTCAGAAAATTGAACAAATATGATTTTTCCAAAAAAATATTTTTTTGACAAAAGAAAAAAAACTTATTTGAAATTCTCCTTTTTTTTTTGAGCAAACCATTTTTTTTCAATAAAAAAAATGAAATCAAATTAATATTTTTTTTTAAGCACACATTGCCATATTAGATATAATTATTGAAATCTTCACATTATTCGATGTGTTGAAATATGGCTGATCCTTTTTGAAATCATTTTTTTTTTGTAAAAATATTTGGTTTGAAAATTTGTTTTGCATATTTGTCAGTGAACATATAAAAGTGATAACACTATCTTCAAAAAAATGTCATTAATGCAATTTAAAATGTGCTTCATTATACAAATGCAATTTAAAAAATACTGGAATAATAATATTCAATTCATTGACAAACGAAATATAAAAATTCGATACCCCGAAAATAGTTATGATTACAAAAATAATCACCCATTTTCAAAGACACGTTCTTTTTGAAAATAATCACACACATGTTTATCAATGATTTCACAGGTGTTTCTCTTCAAGTCCGCATATGCGTGAAAAAAAACGATATTTTTAACAAATAATTGAAAAAATAAAGTCAATATGGTTCTTCTCATACAAATTTTTATTGTCATTCTTCACAAAAAAAGTGTCAAAAAACTGTTCAAGATAATTGTTGAATTAACTAAACAAGAAAAAATAGTTGAAATTCAGAAATAAAGAAATAAAGATATAGTTTTTCATATTTGGACAAAACTTTCTAATCAAATAAATAAATGCAGCAACAGAATAAACTTTTTTTTAATTGGAACACACTTGATTAATTCAGATGATGTTCGTATTTGAACCTTTCAGAAAATTATCAACGGTCGAATTTTTCCTTGCAGAATTATCTGTTGAGAAATCCATGAAGAGCTTTTTAAAGGATTGTTTTCCATTTTGTGAAATGATAAGAAAAGAAAGAACAACTTTTGAGTTTCAAAATTCAACACGTTCTTTTTCTTTAAACATTCACAAAATAGTCTGAAATATTCAACGACAGTCCATGACAATATTGTCTGTTGAAAAAAATAAAAATTTCATGAAAGCTTGTGATGGTGTCTTCGTATCCTTCTTCTTCCATCTTTTCCAAAAACTCTTTTTTTGTTGCCTTTCTTTTCGCTTCTTCCACTTCATCCTTCTTCTTTATTTTCAATCGAATTGAAATCTCAATAAAAAATAACATGAATTGATATGTTTCATATTTATTCAATGTTTGTAGCTGCATCTTCTCCAAAACTGCATTAACAGCTCCTCCTTTCAATAAGACGTCAATTTCTATCGCTTTATTATCTGCTATTTTTTTCAATAAATGAATGCATTGAAGGTACACTTCTCTGTAATTATCCTTAGCTGCCAGAAATACCCGAACAATACTGTTTAAAAGTCCGACAAATTCTTCATTCCACATTGTGCAAGAGAGAAAATAACGTTCCAAGGTTTTAAGCCATCTCAATAAAACAAGCTCTTCTTTCGTTTCTCTTCCTCTTTCTTC
This sequence comes from Monocercomonoides exilis, assembly GCF_001643675.1. Classification (NCBI taxonomy): domain Eukaryota; phylum Preaxostyla; order Oxymonadida; family Polymastigidae; genus Monocercomonoides; species Monocercomonoides exilis. Next base: position 655,198 of record NW_027150553.1, on the reverse strand, counting down.
TTTTTTTCTCTTCCAATCCACACTTTTCATCAGCTCTTTTAATTCTCTTGCTGCTTCTCTCGCAAAATGCAGTTCATTCACAATTACCCCTTCAAAGCAATCGTAGTATGGTAATCCGTTTACCAAAAACTGCCAAGATGATTGACATGCAAGTCGAGTCAGATTGTTGTGTTTTTGATGATAAAGGATAATCTCTTTGATCTTATAACGATACAGTTCATAATCCAATATCTTATCAAAAAAAAATAGATAAAAAAAAGCAAAATCAATTCAACAAAGAGAGAAAAGAAAAATCATACAAAACATTTCCCAATGTGACATATAGCAAACAACGCCATTTCTATTTCCTTTTGGGTTTCCTTGTTTCTCTTCTTGCTCGATGCAGCTTTCAGAAGGCACGGTACACAGATTGAAATCAATTCCTTTGAGAAGAAGGTGCTTATACAAGCATAACTTTTACAAAGATCAACCAGAAGCCTTTCATCCTTATCTTCTGTCTTTTCTTTTTCATTTATAATCATTTTCTCGAATCTTTTGTTCAATGAAGAATACCCAAAACCTGAAACCCACATGTCATTCAAAACGATGCAATATCCAAGGTGTTTCAGCAAATAAAAAGCATTTTCAATTTTCACTTCCCCCTCTTTAATCATTTCGTCCATTTCATCGAACATTTCTTTTGTGAAGACAGATTCAAATTCTTCTTCCTCCATTTCTTCAATTATTTCATTCATTTCAAGGATTTTCTGTCTTTGTGCATTCCCATCGCAACGCCCCAGCTCACGAAGAAATTCTTCGAAAATGATAAAATAACAAACAGAATTGGGCTTTCAAATCACAGAATCATGAACAAACCTGAAAAATGCTCATTTGATGACTTCTTTTTGAACTCATCGATAGACTTATCAATAGCTCGAAAATCCTTTTTGCTTATCATGTTCAGTGAATAACATGTTCATATTCATTCTTTTCTCAACAAAATAAACGAAAAATTCAAACGTCATTTATTTTCTTTCAAGAAGCAAGTTCAACTTCAACACAAATTGCTTTGTTCTATAAAATAATTGTTTTTGCAATAAATGTTCAACGAGACAGCAGAGCTCGGCTGAATGGGAAAGAATGGAAAACTTTTTTGTTTCTGATTGATCAAACCAACAGAAATTCATAATGATGATATTTTTTTTTGTCTTTTTTCAATTTGAAGCAAATGCATTCTGAGATGGAATTGCAACCGCTTCTAAGAAACAAATGAAATTCTTTTTGTGAGAAAATAGAAACGGGCAAATAAAACGATTCTTGAGGAATAAATATGTTTCTCATTTGGATTCATCAATTCTGACTGAAACAAGGAGAACAAATGTTTGCACACCTTAACAATGTGATCTTTTTTCAACTTGCCTTCTTTTTAATCTTCTTATTAAAATGATTCGTTGAGTTGTTGAAGATGAAAGAATTCAAAAATCAAAAAAGATAAGAAGAGCAAAAGAAAAGGGCAATTGTGTCAAAAGGATGCAAATGCAAAACAAACTAATTTGGAGAAAGAACCGAACAAAATTCGCCAAGCCCAAAATGACATTTTGGAATTTGGAATTAAGCAAAAAAAGTTTTATTTGAGAGACCAACTCCAACAACAAAGGTTTTCATTTTGAAAAGCAGACAAAGACACAACAAAAGAAGAGCAGAAAATGAACTTTTTTTGAACTGCGAATTGTTTTGCAAATTCAACAGAAAAAGCGGTTTTCTTTCAGACAGAACGAGACTGAAAAAATGAAACAGCAAAAGCAACTAAGTCTTGAGAAACACAAAGATGGTGCACAAATCGCCATTTCTTAATTTGGGTGAAAACAATGAACAGTCTTCAATGGAAGGAATTCATCTTTCTTTTTTTGAATCGCATTCAGTCTGAATGAAGGGAGTGACAAGTTCATTGATTCATGTTCTGTCATACTGTCTGCTCTGATGAAAGAAAAATCGAATTATTCGATTTGTCTTGTTTGATTGAGCATTTCATGTTCAGTTGAATTCAATGGGACAGCCGAATGGATGAACGATATCTCGTCAATTGTTCATTTTATTTCTGTATTCAACATGACTTTCCAACAGAAAAGCCTTCTTCTTCTTCTGTGTATCTTCTTTATATCTCTCTGAATGTATTGCCAACCTCATCATCATCGCTTTCTTCACCTTCCTCTTCCTCCTCAAATTCACTTATTTCCTTCTTTCTTCCTCTATTTCTCAATCACATCAATTTCATTTCTCCTTCTTTCTCCTTCTTCTTCAACAACTTTTCCATCAATCTCTTCGAAGATCCTTCAAATTCTTCTTTTTCTTCATTTTCTTCAAATTCTGTTTCTCCGAAGACAATTTCTCCGAACCCATTAATAAATTCTCTTCTTCATCCCTCAAAATACTCATCGAGCCATCTTTTGCAGTTTGCCCGCAAAAAACCCAACAATTTTGATCGAATTTCCCATTTTTCGTCTTCTTTACCGATTCAAAATGAAATTGAAGAATGCAAATTTTTTCCTCTTTTCGCAATCAATGTGAAACCTATTTGTATTTCGACTGTTGATTCTTCTTCTTCTTCCTCCTCCTCTTCTATTTCTTCTTCGTCTTCTTCTTCTTTTTCTTCTTCTTCGAACTCATCATAATTATCTTCTTCTTTATTTCTTTTTCTTCTTCTTCCTCCTCCTCTTTCTTTCATTGTCATTCATTTTCTTCTTCCATTGTTCCTTCAATGCAACAAATGTCTCTCTTAAGTTGCTTCTGATTGGAGCAGTCTTTTGCTTTTCTTGTGCTGTCTCCATTCGACTTCACAGCTGAATCGCCTGTGATGTTACAATCAACCATCAGACATTTCAGAAATAGAACTGTTTTAATTTGACTGCCTGGCAACAACAACAGCAGCTGCTGCTGTCTCCCTCACACAAACAATTGAATCCTCCTTCTCATCGCATGAGCTCCCACACGCTGTGGAAGCTCCCTCACATTTGAAAAAAAAATAATATTTTTGCTTCAATAATTGTTGCAATGCTAGAAAGAAGATGAAAGAACACAGTGATGCTTCATTCACCTTGTTGACGGCCAAGCCTCTGAGGAGAAGAGCGAACTCAACCAGTTCCATTAAAATGTTCGATTGAAAGCAGAATCTGATGAAATTCTCCATTTTTTTTATAAAAAAGCCATTTCTTATTTGAAAGCCGCAACGCAAGATAAACACAGGCCAACAGCATTGCAACCAGAAATAAACAAATAAATCAAACAGTCTTCAGAGAAATTGTCCACTCTCAATGTTTGTCTGAGAAAACATGGCCGTCTTGTCTAACGTTTGCAAACACCTCAGCGCACCCAATGCGAAGCAGCACAGCCCTTACAAATCAACACCACATCGATGCCACACAAATGAAGCATAGCAATAAAATCTCTGGATGGCTGCGCTTGAAGAGGCTGATCAAAAATATTCTGTATTTTTTCTGCAGTTGCCTGTGGCTCCGAAGAAAGCAAATTTCGAATGATAATCACGTTGATTGCTCAAAATGGCTGTCCCTTCGAAGAACGAATTTCAAATGAAGTTGGCTTGAATGTTGTCCGATTGATAAAAAAATGCTCGACAATAAGTTGTATCTTCGATGGCGTTTCTCCACTCTTTTGAAACAAAAGCGGAATCAGAAATAGAATTTTGTTGCTTTCCATGTCTGCCTGGCGCAGTCCGAGAAACAGGAAAACTTTATAAATAAAACCGATATTTTGGGGCCCTCCTTTTTTTTGTTGAATTCTTGCCTGTTTTTAAGTGATTAATATCATTCCCTTGGTTGGCTAACCACTTTCCTTGCCAAAAAACCGCTTCCCCTGCCTTATGCTCCCAAGTGCTATATAATTTTGTGCAGATTTTATCCTTCACAGAATTCCATCCATAAATCTTCATTTTATAATATGAAAGTTGAATTTGATTTCACCTCCTGCACCAAATAAAAATCATGAAAATCATGTATCTTGCGAAACTTCATTTATTTCCCAATGGCTATATAATAATCAGCTCCATTCTCATCATCTTTCTCTCCAAAGCGGAGATTGGCCATTTCAACAATAAGCAGGATTTCTGGACTCTGGAGAGGATACAAATAGAAATATCTTCACAATCAATAGAACAATATAAGTTGCATACATAATGTCTTTTTGTGTTATTGATGAAATTGTTGCATTCCCCTTGGTCATCAAATTACCAAAAATCATCAGACAGAATTCCAAAAATATTGCATTGCCTCATTTCTTGTTGTCATCACAGGAAATAATATTCCTAGTACTACAAGAAATGTTCTCTCACGGAATTCTCATTTTATGGACGGATAATTCCGTTTTTTCAAATCTGATGATCATGGAATCCATTACAAAAGATTTCAATATATTAACAGTTTTATTTCTTTGAAAATACAAGTCGAAAATGTTATCGAAAGATGGAATAGTTTGAATGAATTTATTTTTTTAGGGCTTTTGTGAGTTTTCATTTTTCATACGTTTTCTTCAATCCAATCAAATGAACTTTCATTGTGAATATCAAAATGGCATTGCTGTCTTCATTCAATTTTTTTAAAAAAAATCTGTACATAGGAGACAGACAGCACAAAAAAGTTCAATAGTGTGCATTCATTGTTGCATTTGAATTCTGGCTTATTCTGATTAAACTATTTTCTTATTACAGAATTGTTTTTTGGGATTGAAGATTGCGATGAAGATGAACAAAGAAAGAAAATTGAAGAAATGAATGGACTTATGGAAGAAATGAAGCAAAAAGAATTGGAGACCATTTTAATCGAAAAGCTATTCAACAAAATATCCATAAAGATTGAAGAAAAGAAAATGTCAATGGAAAATGCAATTTTGCTGCTGAAGCATGTTGGTTATTACAAAGCATTGAAAAAAATATCCAAACTGAACTTTAACGGAACTTCGTTGGACTATATATTTGTGAGGATGATTTTAAATAAAGCGACGAAAAATGAAGAAAAAAACGAAAAGCTTCTGATAGATCTCTGCAAATGCTTTGCTTTGTTGAAAGATGGAGTGATTTCACCGGAATTGCTTTCAATCTGCGTGCCTTGTCTTCTGAAAAATGCTTTGATGAAAGACAAAAGAGAAGAAACACAAAAAGAAGTGGAAATTGCTTTGCTGGGTTTGAGCGATATGGGATATTGTGTATGAGCACTTCTTTTTCATTTTTGTTATGTTTTTTACCCTTTATTTCTAATCAGTATTTTAGGCAAGAACTGTATTTGAAAGAAATTATAGAAATCATTAAGCATCAACAGAAACACAGAAATCTCACAAAACTTGCCTATCAATCTGCTTGGAAATTCTTTATATACATATATTCCAATGATTACATCTTGAAAGATATGATTGTGAATGAGCTGCATTTCGGAAGGGAAGCAGCAAGAGAATTGAATGAACTCACAAGAAATGTGAATTGGAAGAAGAAAAAAGAGGAAATGAGCAAAGAAGAAGCGAAAGATGAGTTTATATTGATGAGATGGCTCGATGCTATTAATTATTACAATTCCTTTTGCAAATTGTGGAACGAAGAATGTGTTGAACTGATAGGAAGCGTTGTTCGGGTATTTCGAGCGGCAAAGGATAATCACAGCGTTATTAGCAATCAATGCATTTATCCCTTGAGAAATGCAACAGAAAATAGAGTTGTGAAAGTTGATGAGTTGTTGAAAGGAGGAGCTGTTGAAGCTGTTTTGGAGGAGATGCAGGGACGAACAGTGGATGACGGAATGTTATTTAATTGCTTGCAATTCTTTACGAATGTTTCGGAAAAATTGAAAGAAAAGGAGAAAGATGAAAAGGAAAAGGTTAAAAGAAAGGCAATCAAAAGAAAGATATTTGAAAAGATGGAAGAAGAAGGATATGAAGATACCATAACAAGTTTTTATGGAATATTTGATTTTCTTAACAGAAATTTGTCTTTACCTTTTAATGAGTTATCTTTTAATATTTCTGGTTATTTTGTTTATGTTTGAGGAAATTCATTGTATTTTGTAACTCTTTATTTTCAATTTTCTCTTTTTTCATTCATTTCACAAAACGGTGCAATAATTAATTTTTATAAGTTTCTTTTAAAAGTGATTAGTTATCCAGATTCATCAAAATGAAGTGAAGAAATAACAAAAAAAAAAGAAAAGAAAATTCAATTTATTTTTTCCAAATTAAAATATTAAAAATCATCAATTTCTTCATTTTCTTCTTTCTTTCACCAAAGTTCTTCTCAAAATGAGTTGACAAACATTTTTTATTTCAAAGTCTTCATTCATTCTTTTGATTGTTTTTCTCAAAACAACCTCTTTTCAGCTCATTGGCAAAAAGAAAATTGTGTTTTCGCAATGCTTCCTTTGCTTTCGAGGAATATCAGAAACCCTCAGTGAATGTTGTAAATGCAACAAAAACAGCAAACAACGACGTTGATGCTGCTTCAAGTGAAGAGAAGCATTCAACCCAAACGCTTTCCTCTGCCTGTTTCCTCATTCTTCATCATTTCCATTTCCAAAAGTTAAAACAATCCGTTTGCAGCATCTGAAGGCAATAAAAAACTGTTTAATTTGTAAATCGGAGAAGAGGAAGAAATTCTGATGGGAGTTTTGATGCATCCCCTGAAGATTGAAGATTGAAGATTGAGAGAGAAAGAGAAAGAGAGAAGAATTAAAATAAAAATCAAAATTGAATTGTTCATTTGAGTTGATGGGCTTTTTGCGAAGAATTTGAAATAAGAAATGTCTCTTTAATTTATAGAAGAAGAAGAAGAAAACAAAGATGATGGTAATAAAGTTGAGGATTCTGAATAATAAGAAGATAAAGACGAAGACGAAGAAGGAAAAGAGAAAGAGGAAGAAGAGGAAGAAGAAGAAGAAAAAGATAATGATGATGATGAATCTGTTTTTAATTCTTCTTCAACTCTTTCTCTTTCACTCTCCTCCTTTTCTTCTTCCTTTGCGTTTAATACCCCTCTCAACACGACTCGATCTTCTTCTTCTTCTTCTTTCTTTTCTTCCCTTTCTTCCCTTCTTTCCCTTTCTCTTCTCCCTCTTCTCTTTCTTTTCCTTCGCATCTGTCAGCATACTCTCCTCACTGAAGCAGCCTTTCCATTCTGTTAATGCAACTTTTCCCCATCCAGAAGCTGCTCAAGCGATGATGGCATGCCATCCAACGTGTATCTGAGTAATTCAATGATTCGGATGGAAGGAAACAGAGCAGATGCTTTCAAAGGAAGATGCTGCCAGAAACACAGGGAAATAAGCAAGATGAGTGAGTGTGCCTTCACAAGCGACTGGAAGTTTTCGTGGATCGAATTGATGAGGATCTGCAGGCATAATCAGTTTTTGAGCGAAAAATATTTTTAGTCTTCAAAATATGTCCGTTAAAATTTTTAAGATAAATAAATAAATAAATAAATAAATAAAAATAAAATAAAAATAAAAATGAAAATAAAAAAAATGGAAAACCAATTTAAAAACTATTTCCAAAACAACATAATACCTTTTCTTTTTAAAATAAGATCGACTTCTCGCATCTCTGATTGAAGCAGTCTGTCTTTTATCATTTCTTCCTGCAGTTTATTTTGTTAACCAAAGTCAAAAGAACATCAAGGTTGCACCTAAAGGGAAAGAAAAAAGAAAAAGGATATTGGAAATAAAAAACTTGAAATTATCATTGCAATTAAAGTGCATAAGCACCTTAATTATCAAGAAAGTGTTTCATCAATTCCTTCTCTTGTTTGAAAGAATCAATTAGTTGGATGATGAAGCCATCATTACTACCACAGTGTGCGTCTTCTTTGCGTTGTTGCTCTCTTCCTCCTTTTTTGCTTGTGATCTTGTTCGAATAATGAATTGTTCTCCAAGTGACTTCTGTTCCTCCATCTCCTCATCAGGCTCGTCTACTCTGGAAGGGAATTCAACAGAATTTTTAGCTTCTTCCTCACTCAAACATGGCTTCATCAGGCACTTATTATCCCTCAGTACCATCCCAGATTCCATTTCTCGTCTCTCCTTTTTGTTCTTCTGGTCTCTTTCTGGTTTGACGCACATCTTGACACCATTTTCTGCACACGGATTGTTTGCTGACTCTTCACTGGGAACATTCATCGTTGAGGCAATCACTTTCCCCAAGGTTGAAGCAAGATTGGCCTTCACATAATGCTTCACCAAAGTGTCTGTTCTAGGGGAAAGAAAGGCAAACTTCGCAATCTGAGTTGGTGGAATTCCAGACATCATTAGCGTTGAAAGTGTTGCAGCCTTTATAGAATAAGGAGTGAAATGGCCTGGAATTCCTGCTTCTTTCAATGTCTCCTTTGCCAATTTTCTAATACCTTCCACTGTAAGAGGATGAAAAGTTTCGGTATTTAAAAACAATTTATTTCCATCTGGTCTTCTTTTCTTTATCTCTTCCCACAAAACTTGAATGGCCGAAGCTGGGCAAATTGTCGGGTTTTCATTAAAAAAAGGAACGGAAATCTCTGTTCGATTAAGCGATGTTTTTAGCCTTGTGTCCAGATATATTCCTTCCTGCTCGAATCTGGATCGTTCCATATCTACTCTTTCCAACTCTGTAAACCTGCACGCAGTGAATAACATGGTCAGCACAATGGCTTTCATTGTCAGATGTTTGAAACTCAAGCTTTGATTTTCTCCAAGATGAGAAAAGTATGTCAGAATGGTCTTCGGATTCCAGATCTCTTGCACCTTCTTCTTTCTTGTCATCTCCGTTCTTTTAAACCCTCTGAACAATATTTTTATTATAGGAATATCCCCTAAATTTGTGTTGTAAACCAAGCTTGTGAAAAATGAAACTGCTGAGCGGATGAGCTGCAAACATGACAGCTTCATTCCATTGTCTCTGAGGGTAATAAATATACTGGAACATCGAGCTGCCCACTCGTGAATATCCTCTGGAATTATGCCCATATCACTCTTTTCCCACTGTTCTCCAAAGTGTGCAAAGCCGAATAAATATCCATCCCACGTCGACTGAGCAATTCCAGATATGCACTCCTCTGCCAATGAAACTGGGAAAGATCTTTCTTCCAACGCCCTTCTCCACCAGCTCTCGCCTTTAACTCTGGTGGATTGATCAATATGACTCTTAACCGGCCTGGAGGAAGACATGCACCTGTGCTTGCCATTGATGGACCCTTTCTCAGTACTGTTCTCAGACTCCTCCATTCGAATGTCCGATGAGGCGTCTTCTCCAATAACACATCCCAGTTCTGCCACTTCCAGTTCGGCAGGAGTAATACAACTGGTACTTTCTCCTTCTGTGCCTTCCGAATCGTCATTGGTATCAGGGGAACTGGGGGATGTGCCAGAACGCACTCGTTCTTCCATGGATATGCCAGACCTTCTTCTCCCAATGGGCTTCCTATTCCGCACCAACGATAGACCTTGTGGTTGTGTTGAGCTGCAAAGGCGTCCAGCGTTGGAGTAACTTGAAGAACAGACAAGATTTCTTTGAGCTCGCTGTCTGCAATGCTGTAGTCTCCTGCTCTTTCCAGGCGGGACAAAGCATCGGTTCTTGTGTTTCGCAATCCGGGGAGATGAACTGCTCTCAGGACTATCTTCAGTTTCTCCTTCAATGTCCATATCCTTTTGAGTGTTTGACGGAGATTCCTTCCTGCATTCCATCTGTTCACGTTGAAAACAACTGCTGAGTTGTCTGAACGAAGTTGCAACTGTGAAATCCGATTCTCTGCTAGGATTGGTGCAAAATGTGTTAGGGCAAGTTCCACAGCTTTTAGTTCTCTGAAGTTGGATGATTGGTTTTTCACCGCGAATGGAAAACGACTATGACAATCTCGTGACATTCTGTTTAGTCTGAGGGTTGCTCCCCAGGAGCTTTCTGATGCATCTGTGGTTAGCACTGCTTCTGGAATAAACACTGGAGTTAGTCTGCGTACGGGGTTCTTCATCAACATCCATCTCCATTTTCTTATCTGCAGGAGGATTGACGCATTCAGCTTCATCATTCCATCCCATCCGCCTGTCGTAACTCCTTTCTGCAACAATTTGTAGATGGATTGGAGGTGTAAAGATGCGTCTGAAAGAACGAAGCGCGTTGCACTGAGCTTTCCTACGAATAATGCGAAATCCTTCACTCTCACGGTCTTGGCTCTTAAACACCTTCTCTCCCACGAGCGATACAGTTCTCTCAGTGCCTTTTTTCTTTCCTCCGTAAGGCAAACATCGAAGCTGGTTGTATTCCATTCGAATCCAAGGAAGCTGAACTGCGAACTCGGTATGAGGTTGCATTTCTTTTTGTTTATCAGAAGGCCAAGGCTTTCTAGAAACGAGATGATTTCCTGAATTATTTTCTTCAAGACTTCTTGATCTTGATGCAGAAAAAGAAGATCGTCCAAATAGGCAACGACTCTGACATCCCATTTCCTTCTTATCTCCGCTGTCACCTTCCTCATTATATGTGTGAACAGGCGCTGTGCATCTACAAAGCCGAAAGGCATGCCTTTGAAGGAGTAGTCTTTTCCCATGAATCTGAAAGCAAGATAGGGAATTAATTCTCTTGAAACTGGAATTAAATAATAAGCTTGTTCCAAGTCGAGGGATACTGCGTAATCTTTCTGTCTTATAAGTCGTTCTACTGTTTTTTCTCCATCGCACTTGAAATGTGTTCTCTTCACTGCTGCGTTTAGTTTCCGACAATCGAGAATCTGTCTCCAGCTGCCTGACTTCTTTTGAATGAGAAAAACATTGTTTCTGTGTTTGACCTCCCTCTGCTCCATTGGGATAACAACTCCTGTTCGTAACTGTTCTTCTAATATTTTCTTGAATTCCTCGATCTTTTGTTGGTTGAGAAGACACGCTCCATCTCTGAACTGGGCTCTGCTGAGAGCTTTCCTGGACTGCTTGCTTTTCCACATGTCCTGCACTCCATTGCTTATCAATTTCTCTCCTCCGATTCGCTTCCATGCTGAGAGAAACAAAGCGGTTCTCCCTCCAATGTGCCTCCTCTGCTCTGTTTCCTTGTGAACTGGACCTAAAATTGTTGACGCACCCCTGGTCTCCTGCTTCAACTGCTCTGGTTCCTCCTTCTTCCGAATTGATGTCTTCTTGTGGGGGCTGAGGACCGGGGGTATCTCCGAAAAAACCGTGTATTTGTGTGAGAAATGGGATAACAAAATCTTCTTTGAAGTGTTCCTGGTTGTTCTCTAACAGGAGCCTGAACACGTGTAATAGGAAGTGCTGGTCTCTGGAAGCCTCTCTCTAGCTTGGCTTCCTGCCTTGTTTCTTTGAGAATCAGTTCCTGTCTCTTTGTGAGAATTCCCGTTGAAGCGTCTGTGCTCATCGCTGTGGCAGCCCTGAAACCAAACCTGCCTTGAATTCGAACAGTTCGTGCCTCTTGAAGAGCCCTGGTAATCATTATCAAGATGTCAGCTAGCCTTTGTTTTGCACCTTCACTTGAAGTTGGTATCTCGGCTAAACGTATGAGCGCAGCTTTAATCGCCTGGAAAAGAAAAATCTCCACCTTGTAACCCGCCTGATCTAATGTATCGTTAATCCAGTTTTCTGTTCTCTTGGCAGTGGGCGGTTCAAGCGATAACAACGGGCTAAAATCCTGTGTCTTGTACTCCTCAACAACATCTTGAACGGATCTTGGGGAAATCCTAAGATCAAAAATTGAAATATTCGGCGTTTGTCCGAAAATGTCCTCAAACTCCTGACAAATAAGTTGGGATATGTCTAACACATCATCATTCTCCTTTCTGTCAGCTGAAGGGGTCAACTCCTGTGCTAAACCTTCCGATGAAGAAGGTGAAAAAATTGAAGAGGAAGAAAAGATGTTAGGTTGTGACAAGGTCCCTGGTTGGCTTTGCGCCCCACTGTGCTGCATTGCAGAATCAGCCGACGGAGTAAGTCCAACAATCGGAGGGAATTGCGAAGCAGACATCATTGATCAAATGTGGCGACTGGCCCATAGATTGTGGCGTCTCTCTCAAAAAGAGAAGGAATTGATGAAACACTTTCTTGATAATTAAGGTGCTTATGCACTTTAATTGCAATGATAATTTCAAGTTTTTTATTTCCAATATCCTTTTTCTTTTTTCTTTCCCTTTAGGTGCAACCTTGATGTTCTTTTGACTTTGGTTAACAAAATAAACTGCAGGAAGAAATGATAAAAGACAGACTGCTTCAATCAGAGATGCGAGAAGTCGATCTTATTTTAAAAAGAAAAGGTATTATGTTGTTTTGGAAATAGTTTTTAAATTGGTTTTCCATTTTTTTTATTTTCATTTTTATTTTTATTTTATTTTTATTTATTTATTTATTTATTTATTTATCTTAAAAATTTTAACGGACATATTTTGAAGACTAAAAATATTTTTCGCTCAAAAACTGATTATGCCTGCAGATCCTCATCAATTCGATCCACGAAAACTTCCAGTCGCTTGTGAAGGCACACTCACTCATCTTGCTTATTTCCCTGTGTTTCTGGCAGCATCTTCCTTTGAAAGCATCTGCTCTGTTTCCTTCCATCCGAATCATTGAATTACTCAGATACACGTTGGATGGCATGCCATCATCGCTTGAGCAGCTTCTGGATGGGGAAAAGTTGCATTAACAGAATGGAAAGGCTGCTTCAGTGAGGAGAGTATGCTGACAGATGCGAAGGAAAAGAAAGAGAAGAGGGAGAAGAGAAAGGGAAAGAAGGGAAGAAAGGGAAGAAAAGAAAGAAGAAGAAGAAGAAGATCGAGTCGTGTTGAGAGGGGTATTAAACGCAAAGGAAGAAGAAAAGGAGGAGAGTGAAAGAGAAAGAGTTGAAGAAGAATTAAAAACAGATTCATCATCATCATTATCTTTTTCTTCTTCTTCTTCCTCTTCTTCCTCTTTCTCTTTTCCTTCTTCGTCTTCGTCTTTATCTTCTTATTATTCAGAATCCTCAACTTTATTACCATCATCTTTGTTTTCTTCTTCTTCTTCTATAAATTAAAGAGACATTTCTTATTTCAAATTCTTCGCAAAAAGCCCATCAACTCAAATGAACAATTCAATTTTGATTTTTATTTTAATTCTTCTCTCTTTCTCTTTCTCTCTCAATCTTCAATCTTCAATCTTCAGGGGATGCATCAAAACTCCCATCAGAATTTCTTCCTCTTCTCCGATTTACAAATTAAACAGTTTTTTATTGCCTTCAGATGCTGCAAACGGATTGTTTTAACTTTTGGAAATGGAAATGATGAAGAATGAGGAAACAGGCAGAGGAAAGCGTTTGGGTTGAATGCTTCTCTTCACTTGAAGCAGCATCAACGTCGTTGTTTGCTGTTTTTGTTGCATTTACAACATTCACTGAGGGTTTCTGATATTCCTCGAAAGCAAAGGAAGCATTGCGAAAACACAATTTTCTTTTTGCCAATGAGCTGAAAAGAGGTTGTTTTGAGAAAAACAATCAAAAGAATGAATGAAGACTTTGAAATAAAAAATGTTTGTCAACTCATTTTGAGAAGAACTTTGGTGAAAGAAAGAAGAAAATGAAGAAATTGATGATTTTTAATATTTTAATTTGGAAAAAATAAATTGAATTTTCTTTTCTTTTTTTTTTTGTTATTTCTTCACTTCATTTTGATGAATCTGGATAACTAATCACTTTTAAAAGAAACTTATAAAAATTAATTATTGCACCGTTTTGTGAAATGAATGAAAAAAGAGAAAATTGAAAATAAAGAGTTACAAAATACAATGAATTTCCTCAAACATAAACAAAATAACCAGAAATATTAAAAGATAACTCATTAAAAGGTAAAGACAAATTTCTGTTAAGAAAATCAAATATTCCATAAAAACTTGTTATGGTATCTTCATATCCTTCTTCTTCCATCTTTTCAAATATCTTTCTTTTGATTGCCTTTCTTTTAACCTTTTCCTTTTCATCTTTCTCCTTTTCTTTCAATTTTTCCGAAACATTCGTAAAGAATTGCAAGCAATTAAATAACATTCCGTCATCCACTGTTCGTCCCTGCATCTCCTCCAAAACAGCTTCAACAGCTCCTCCTTTCAACAACTCATCAACTTTCACAACTCTATTTTCTGTTGCATTTCTCAAGGGATAAATGCATTGATTGCTAATAACGCTGTGATTATCCTTTGCCGCTCGAAATACCCGAACAACGCTTCCTATCAGTTCAACACATTCTTCGTTCCACAATTTGCAAAAGGAATTGTAATAATTAATAGCATCGAGCCATCTCATCAATATAAACTCATCTTTCGCTTCTTCTTTGCTCATTTCCTCTTTTTTCTTCTTCCAATTCACATTTCTTGTGAGTTCATTCAATTCTCTTGCTGCTTCCCTTCCGAAATGCAGCTCATTCACAATCATATCTTTCAAGATGTAATCATTGGAATATATGTATATAAAGAATTTCCAAGCAGATTGATAGGCAAGTTTTGTGAGATTTCTGTGTTTCTGTTGATGCTTAATGATTTCTATAATTTCTTTCAAATACAGTTCTTGCCTAAAATACTGATTAGAAATAAAGGGTAAAAAACATAACAAAAATGAAAAAGAAGTGCTCATACACAATATCCCATATCGCTCAAACCCAGCAAAGCAATTTCCACTTCTTTTTGTGTTTCTTCTCTTTTGTCTTTCATCAAAGCATTTTTCAGAAGACAAGGCACGCAGATTGAAAGCAATTCCGGTGAAATCACTCCATCTTTCAACAAAGCAAAGCATTTGCAGAGATCTATCAGAAGCTTTTCGTTTTTTTCTTCATTTTTCGTCGCTTTATATAAAATCATCCTCGCAAATATATAGTCCAACGAAGTTCCGTTAAAGTTCAGTTTGGATATTTTTTTCAATGCTTTGTAATAACCAACATGCTTCAGCAGCATAATTGCATTATCCATTGACATTTTCTTTTCTTCAATCTTTATGGATATTTTGTTGAATATTTCTTTTGTGAAAATAGATCTGAATTCTTCATCATCCTTCTCGTTCATCACTTCTCTCATTTCTTCAATTTTGACTTTCTGCTCAATTTCGGTGCAATCTTCAAGCTCTGAAAGCAATCCTTCAATAAAAAATGAAAATAAAGAAAAAATCATCGCAAACAAGACCAAGAAGCAACAATATTTGCAAACTTTTGTATTTTTTTTCGTTTTGCGTCTCCTGCATTTTTTAAAGTTCATTGTGTCCAGAACACAATGCAGTTTTGCCATTCACATTGAAAACGCGAATGTTTGGGCAGAGGAAATTGGAGAAAAATATAAACTCAAATGGAAGTCAAAGTGCGTGCACTCACATCGGCATCCTTCGTATATTATCTTTGGCAAGTAATTTCGAAGAAAAAGAGAAGTTTTGTGTTCTTTCTTTTATTTGTTATGGATTCAATGATTGAAAAGCATTATTTGAACTGGAATATCAATTTGCGAAATGAAAGTTGATGAATGAAATTAACCTGCAGAATTACAAACATAATCTCCCGTGGAAAAAACGGACAATGATGGAGATGCAATATTTTTGAAATTCTATCTGATGATAATAGGAAATTGGATGGCCAACGTAATACAACAATTTCATCAATAACACAAAAAGACATCATGCATGTAATTTTTATTTTTCTATTGATTGTGAAGATATTTCCGTCTGTATCCTCTCCAAAGTGCAGGAATGTGAGTTATTGTTGAAATGGCCAATCCCTGCGTTGTGGAGCAACACGATGAGAACGGAACAGATTATTATATAGCCATTTGGAGACAAATGAAGTTACACAAGATATACGATTTTTAGATTGGAGCAAGAGATGAAAACAAATTCAACTGAAGTTTTGTTGAATATTGATTTATGGATGGAATTCTGTGAAGGACAAAATCTGCACAAAATTATATAGCATTTTGGAATTTAATACAGTGGAGCAGCTTGCGGAATTTTTGGAAAGGAAAGTGGCTGGCAATATCAAGGGAAGGATATTTATCCCAAAAAAAGGCAAGAATTCAACGAAAAAAAGGAGAACCCCAAAATATCGGTTTTATTTATAAGGTTTTCCTGTTCCTCGGACTGTGCCAGGCAGGCACGGAAAGCAACTTAATTCTATTTCTGATTCCGCTTTTGCTTCAAAAGAGTGGAGAAACGCCAACTACGAGACATCTAATTGTCGAATATTTGCTGGCAGTTGAACAACATTCAAGCCAACTACATTTGAAATTCATTCTTCGAAGGGACAGCCATATTGAGCAATCAAGGTGATTATCATTCGAAATTTGCTTTCTTCGACGTCACAGGCAACTGCAGAAAAAATACAGAATATTTTTGATCAGCCTCTTCAAGCGCAGCCATCCAGAGATTTTATTGCTATGCTTCATTTGTGTGGCATCGATGTGGTGTTGATTTGTAAGGGCTGTGCTGCTTCGCATTGGGTGCGCTGAGGTGTTTGCAAACGTTAGACAAGACGGCCATGTTTTCTCAGACAAACATTGAGAGTGGACAATTTCTCTGAAGACTGTTTGATTTATTTGTTTATTTCTGGTTGCAATGCTGTTGGCCTGTGTTTATCTTGCGTTGCGGCTTTCAAATAAGAAATGGCTTTTTTATAAAAAAAATGGAGAATTTCATCAGATTCTGCTTTCAATCGAACATTTTTTATGGAACTGGTTGAGTTCGCTCTGCTGATTCTTGTGTGTGCCAACAAGTTGAATGAAGCATCACTGTGTTCTTTCATCTTCTTTCCAGTATTGCAACAATTATTGATGCAAAAATATTATTTTTTCAAATGTGAGGGAGCTTCCACAGCGTGTGGCAGCTCATGCAATGAGAAGGAGGATTCAATTGTTTGTGTGAGGGAGACAGGATCAGCTGTTGTTGTTGTTGGGCAGTCAAATTAAAACAGTTCTATTTCTGAAATGTCTGACGGTTGATTGTAACATCACAGGCGATTCAGCTGTGAAGTCGAATGGCGACAACACAAGAAAAGCAAAAGACTGCTCCAATCAGAAGCAAATGAAGGTTGGAGATTTGTTGCAATGGCAGAACTGCAGAGGAAACAAATTGAAAAGGAAAGAAAAAGGAAAGGAAAAGGAAAGAAAGGAAAGAAATGAGAGGAAGAAGAAGAAATGAAATGAGAAGAAGTAGAATGAACAGATGAAATACAAATAGGTTTCACATTGATTGCGAAAAGAGGATAAAATTTGCATTCTTCAATTTCGTTTTGAATTGGCAAAGAAGACGAAAAATGGGAAATTCGATCAAAATTGCTGGGTTTTTTGCAGGCAAACTGCAAAAGATGGCTCGATGGATATTTTGAGGGATGAAGAAGAGAATTATATAATGGGTTCGGAGAAATTGTCTTCGGAGAAACAGAATTTGAAGAAAATGAAGAATTTGAAGAATTTGAAGGGTCTTCGAAGAGATTGATGGAAAAGTTGTTGAAGAAGAAGAGGAAGAGGGAAATGAAGGTGAAGGAGAAGAAGAGGAAGAAGAGGAAGAAGAAGGTGAAGAAAGCGATGACGATGAGGTTGGCAATACATTCATTGGGATTTAAAGAAGATACACAGAAGAAGAAGAAGGCTTTTCTGTTGGAAAGTCATGTTGAATACAGAAATAAAATGGACAATTGATGAGACATCGTTCATTCATTCAGCTGTTCTATTGAATTCAACTGAACATGAAATGCTCAATCAAACAAGACAAATCGAATAATTCGATTTTTCTTTCATCGGTGCAGACAATATCATCAGAACATGAATCAATGAACTTGACACTCCCTTCATTCAGGCTGAATGCGATTCAAAAAAAGAAAGACGAATTCCTTCCATTGAAGACTGTTCATTGTTTTCGCCCAAATTAAGAAATGGCGATTTGTGTGTGGCATTTATGTTTCTCAAGGCCAAGTTGCTTTTGCTGTTTCCTTTTTTCAGTCTCGTTCTGTCTAAAAAAAATGGCTTTTCTGTTGAATTTGCAAAACAATTCGCAGTTAAAAAAAGGTCATTTTCTGCTTCTTCTTTTGTTGCGTCTTTGTCTGATTTTCAAAATGAAAAGCTTTGTTGTTGGAGTTGGTCTCTCAAATAAAACTTTTTTCACTTATTTCCAAGTTCCAAAATGTCATTTTGGGCTTGATGAATTTTTGTTCGGTTCTTTCTCCAAATTAGTTTGTTCTGCATTTGCATCCTTTTGACACAATTGCCCTTTTCTTTTGTTCTTCTTATCTATTTTGACTGTTAAATTCTTTCATCTTCAACAGTTCAACGAGTCATTTTTATAAGAAAGTTAAAAAGAAGGCAAACTGAAAATAGATAACATTGTTAAGGTGTGCAAACATTTGTTCTCCTTGTTTCAGTCAGAATTGATGAATCCAAATGAGAAAAATATTTTTTCCTCAAGAATCGTTTTATTTGCCCGTTTCTATTTTCATATTAGAAGAATTTCATTTGCATCTTAGAAGCGATTGCAATTCCAATCTCAGAATGCATTTGCTTCAAAATGAAAAAAGACAAAGGAAAATATCATCATAATGAATTTCTGTTGGTTTGATCAATCAGAAACAAAAGGTTTTCCAATCTTTCCCATTCAGTGGAGCTCTGCTGTCTCATTGAACTTTTATTGCAAAAACAATTATATTAAAAAACAAAGCGATTTGTGTTGAAGTTGCATTTGCTTCTTGAAAGAAAACAAATGATGTTTGAATTTTTCGTTTGTTTTATTGAGAAAAGAATGAATATGAACATGTTATTCACTGAACATGATAAACAGAAAGGATTTTCGAGCTAATAATAAATCTATCGATGAACGCAAAAAGAAGTCATCAAATGAGCATTTTTCAGGTTTGTTCATGATTCTGTGATTTGAAAGCCCAATTCTGTTTGTTATTTTATAATTTTCGAAGAATTTCTTCGTGAGCTGGGGCGTTGCGATGAGAATGCACAAAGACAGAAAATCCTTGAAATGAATGAAATAATTGATGAAATGGAGGAAGAAGAATTTGAATCTGTCTTCACAAAAGAAATGTTCGATGAAATGGACGTAATAATTAAAGTAGAGAAACTTTCGATGAGAAATGTGATTTTTCTGTTGAAGCAAATCGGGCATTGCTATGAGCTGAAAAATGTGTGGAATCGATGCTTTGAAAAATCTTTGTTGTGCAAAAGATTTGAGAAAATGATTATAAATGAAAAAGAAAAGACAGAAGATAAGGATGAAAGGCTTCTGGTTGATCTTTGTAAAAGTTACGGTTGTATAAGTACCTTCTTCTCAAAGGAATTGATTTCAATCTGTGTACAGTGCCTTCTGAAAGCTGCATCGAGCAAGAAGAGAAACAAGGAAACTCAAAAGGAAATAGAAATGGCGTTGTTTGCTATATGTCACATTGGGAAATGTTTTGTATGATTTTTCTTTTCTCTCTTTGTTGAATTGATTCTGCTTATTTTTTCTAATTTTTTGATAAGATATTGGATTATGAACTGTATCGTTATAAGATCAAAGAGATTATCCTTTATCATCAAAAACACAACAATCTGACTCGACTTGCATGTCAATCATCTTGGCAGTTTTTGGTAAACGGATTACCATACTACGATTGCTTTGAAGGGGTAATTGTGAATGAACTGCATTTTGCGAGAGAAGCAGCAAGAGAATTAGAAGAGCTGATGAAAAGTGTGGATTGGAAGAGAAAAGAAGAAGAAAGAGGAAGAGAAACGAAAGAAGAGCTTGTTTTATTGAGATGGCTTAAAACCTTGGAACGTTATTTTCTCTATTGCACAATGTGGAATGAAGAATTTGTCGGACTTTTAAACTGTATTGTTCGGGTATTTCTGGCAGCTAAGGATAATTACAGAGAAGTGTACCTTCAATGCATTCATTTATTGAAAAAAATAGCAGATAATAAAGCGATAGAAATTGACGTCTTATTGAAAGGAGGAGCTGTTAATGCAGTTTTGGAGAAGATGCAGCTACAAACATTGAATAAATATGAAACATATGAATTCTTGGTATTTTTCATTGAGCTTTCAATTCGATTGAAAGAAAAGAAAGATCACACAACTTACGAAGCGAAAAGAAAGGCAACAAAAAAAGAGTTTTTGGAAAAGATGGAAGAAGAAGGATACGAAGATACCATCACAAGCTTTCATGAAATTTTTATTTTTTTCAACAGACAATATTATCATGGACTGTCGTTGAATATTTCAGACTATTTTGTGAATGCTTAAAGAAATGAGATGTTTCGATTTTTTTTTTTTTTTTAACTCAAAAGTTGTTCTTTCTTTTTCCATCATTTCGCAAAATGGAAAACAATCCTTTAAAAAGCTCTTCATGGATTTCTCAACAGATAATTCTGCAAGGAAAAATTCGACCGTTGATAATTTTCTGAAAGGTTCAAATACGAACATCATCTGAATTAATCAAGTGTGTTCCAAATTAATATTGGTTTTTTCTGTTGCTGCATTTATTTATTTGATTGGTTTGTATTAATCAAATATGAAAAACTATATCTTTATTTCTTTTCTTCTAAATTTCAACTATTTTTTCTTGTTTAGTTAATTCAACAATTATCTTGAACAGTTTTTTGACACTTTTTTTGAAAAGAATGACAATAAAAATTTGTATGAGAAGAACCATATTGACTTTATTTTTTCAATTATTTGTTAAAAATATCGATTTTTTTTCCGCGCATATGCGAACTTGAAGAGAAGCACCTGTGAAATCATTGATAAACATGTGTGTGATTATTTTCAAAAAGAACGTGTCTTTGAAAATGGGTGATTATTTTTGTAATCATAACTTTTTTCGGGGTATCGAATTTTTATATTTCGTTTGTCAATGAATTGAATATTATTATTCCAGTATTTTTTAAATTGCAATTGTTTAATGAAGCACATTTTTAAAATGCATTAATGACATTTTTTTTTGAAGACGGTGTTATCACTTTAATATGTTCACTGACAAATATGCAAAACATATTTTCAAACCAAATATTTTTACAGAAAAAACATGATTTCAAAAAGGATCAGCCATATTTCAACACATGGAAAAATGTGAAGATTTCAAAAATTATAATATAATATGGCAATGTGCACTTAATAAAAGATATTAATTTGATTTTATTTATTTTGTTGGGGAAAAAAAATAAAAAGTTTGCACAAACAAAAAGTGAGTATTTCAAATAAGTTTTTTTTTTCTTTTATCCAAAAAAATATTATTTTGGAAAAATCACATTTGTTCAATTTTCTGAGGAAATAAAAATATAGCGCATTTTTATCTGATTCTTGTTCCGGCCAACGAAATTACATATGAATTGAATAAATATCATTATTTATGAAATATTCCAATTTAAACAAAATGTGATGTGCCTGAAGTGAAATTCTTTTAAAATATCCGATATTTTTATTCACCCGAATATGAAACAAATGATATTTTTTACAAAAATATTATTCAATTGTCTGATTGCCTTTGAACCATTTTGGATATTTTTTGAGCAAGCACTCAAAATGAATGATCCATATTTTTTGTTTGATGAATCAAATTGAATGTGATTATTGACTATTATTCCAAATGAAATTATTGAAACAGGATGAAATTCTTTCGGGTTTTGCTCAACTTTTTGTGAAAATGTCCGATTGTGATAATATCCCAAATTGTTCGAAACAGAGAGTTCCAACACTGATATTTATGATCAATAATTTATCTTTCAAATTTTTTTGATATTCCTGAAATTCTTGTAAAATTTACGTTTTGAAATTTTGGAAATAACTATTTTTTTGAGTTTTCTCATTTCATTTAGAGTGACAAAATCATTTATTAGAAAATTTGAAGTCTTTGATGAAAAACTTATTTCCCATTGAAATAAGAACCATTTTTTTTTTTGAAAAGTGTATTTTTTGAAAAAAAAATTTCTTTGTGATTCTATGAGATGGGAAATTTATTAGAATGTGTCAAAAAAATGTTTGTTCACAGAATGATGTGCTGATATCCGATATTGATCGTTATCGATGTGACTGGATAGGGTTTCGACTTTGAAATGAACTTATGAATAAGCGTTAAAAAGGAGAAAAAATAAAAACAAGAAAAGAACCAAATTTTTTCTTCATTCTCAAAAAATGACCATTATCCCTAATTTTTGTTCTTCACTTCTTCCGATTGTTGACTTTTGTTTAAAAATCATTTTTAAAATTCACTTCATTCAGTTCTTCATTTTGCACATTTTTATGTTGAAAAGGAATCTGAAACTTTCAAACAAGTGGACAAACAAAAAATGAATGAAAACGACTTATTCGAAATTCATATTTCAAAAAATCTCACCACTTATTTTTTTGAAAATCCTAAAAAATTTCCATTTTGAATTTGTCACATTTTAAACATTTGTTTCTATTAATTACAATTTCTTTTTTTCAAATCTCAAACAATAGAAAACAATGAACTTCATAATCCTTCGAAGAATATAATATCTTATTCCAAGTATTCAAAAATAACAAATAAATTTTTGTCCTTTTTCATGAAACAAGTTGATATGATATTTTGAAAAGACATTATTCTCAAAAATTAATTATTGATTAATTCAAATCATTCTTCTTAAAGGCAAGAGCAATTTGCATAACTGTAATAAAGTCGTTGCACACAAATGCGTTAATAAGTCGAAAAAATTTACAATGAAATATTTGCTTATGTTGAGTTTTTATTATTTGTGCAACCATAACAGATGCTTTGATAACTGTAAAATCCAAATAAAACCTTATTGCAAGTTCAGCATCGAAAAGGAAAGGGCAAGAACTACTCTGCTCTTTGCATGCGATGGAGATGCGGAGGGGAAAATATAACAAGGGAGGCTTTTTTTGAAAGGAGGGAGCATTATCGAATACACATTCATCCAGACAGCTCAACAGCCAGAACAAACAAAATTCGGAAGAATGACAATACGTCCAACACACGCTTCAGCAGTGGGAACCTTTTCATCTGCAAGAGCCAAATTGTTGCAAACAGCGGAGGAGATGCTGATCATTTCGTCAAAACGCAACAAACGTCATCCGCGTCGACAGAGAATGCCTTTGAGTGCTCCACTAGTTTTTTTTCAAACGTCACCTTTTTTTTGTCCCATGTGTTATGTTTGTCTTGCCAAGAGAAGCCAAAATTATTTCATTGATTTTGCCAATATCCAAAATCAACATCCAATTTCATTCCGATAAGCATTCTTCTCCGAATATGCTCCCATTTTGATTATGAATTTATTGGATTTGCGAAAAATGCATTGGTTTCTTTGAATTGAAAAATAATTCTTGAAACAGTACTTTTGCATCAATAACTTTGAAGTTGTTGAGAGGTTTGAATCATTTATTTGTAAATTCAATTCAATTAGCTTTCCCGTTATCTTTCCCTTTTTAGATAATTTAGCACGAGATAATTTGAAGGCATTTCTATTTGAATTTCAAACACACACAATCCTTCAGAAAAGCTGTGATGTTGAACGATTTTTCATTGGAAGGCTTTGGACAGAAAGAAAAGACAACATTGTTGGAGGACAAGGAAGAAAGCGAATGAAGAGAAAGAAGAAGATGGAAAAGAGAGTGAAAGGAAGGGGTTGATGAGAAGGAGAAGGAAAGAGATGGAGGCAGAGCCAATGAAGAATGGAAAGCAAGGAACAAGAGATTGCGAAGACAGAAGAGGCAGACGGAGAAGGCTGTTTGAATTTGACAATGAGAACGGTTGGCTAACGGAGAAGGAAAAGATGCATGCTTTCTTGTTTGCAGTAAAAAATTATTTTTTTTATTTTTTCTGAATGATGAAAGATTTGTGGAATTGGAAAAATTGAAAGCTCAAGAATTTTTATTTTATTTTTCTTTATTTTGCAAAATGTGTTTATTTTTTGAGAGACAACAAAAAACAAGTTTGATCCCTTTGTATGTTTCTTTGCAATTTTTGATGTTTCTGATTTTATCAAGAATATATGCAGAGAAGGTTTGCATGACATTCACTTTTGATTGGAACAAATGGTTTCTTTGAGACATCTTTTCTCAATGAGAAAAGCAGAGAAGGATATTTTTGAATTGCAGAACATCAGCTGTTTGCAAAAATGAGTCAGCATTAATTATGGAGAAGAAGCAAGAAAGAGGGAGAAGAATAACAAAGAAGAGGTAATTTAGATGTTTGTGGGTTAGACGCAGACGAAGCTGAGTGAAAAGACAAAACAGGTGAGAGTATAAAGAGCAGAAGGGAAAAGAAGAGGAAAAGAAAGACTCGCCATTTGATTTCAATGGGTGAGGTGACAATTGATAGCTAGAAACAACATATCTCAAAGTGAAATTTTGGGGGCATGTGTTTTGACATTGCATTAATTGCTTTGAAAGCCTTTATTGGACAGCAGTTTCTTCTGAAAAGGTTTTTTTCCCCCTTTTATTCAGTTTAATTCCTATTTTACTAATTGTTTTATTAAATTAAATTTTTTTGTGTGCAAATATTTC
Organism: Monocercomonoides exilis; assembly: GCF_001643675.1. Lineage (NCBI taxonomy): Eukaryota > Preaxostyla > Oxymonadida > Polymastigidae > Monocercomonoides > Monocercomonoides exilis. Next base: position 630,752 of record NW_027150553.1, on the reverse strand, counting down.
ATCTGCATCAGCATATAATTCATGCCTGACAAAAACCAAAGTAGTGGCATGCTTTGGACATGCATCAACTGTTTTTCAAAAAGCCACAAAGTGATTGTAAAAGAAAAACATTGTTTTTACCAAATGTGTTGAAAACAATTATTAAGGGATTTTTTGATCATTCAGAAAATGTTTTATTTTTCAAATCAAAATTTATTATCATTCCGCATGAGAATGCATTTGTTCCTTTTTGCATGCTTGCTCCTTGTGAAGGCATTTGAAGCACAAGATATCTCTGGAACATCCGCATTGGAGAACAAAGGTTTTCTTTCGAACAGTTATTTTTTCAATAATTCTCTTTATTTTGGTCAAGGAAACTCAAATGATGCACAATTTCCACTAAAGGGTGATAACATTTATCTATTTGAACAGAAAACGTTGCCTGAAGCGAAAAGATTACAATCAGGACTTTCTACAGTGAAAAACACATTTTTGGGATTCTCCAATTCTACAGTTGGACTGAAGAATGTGGCACTTGAACATTTATTTTCATCTTTGATGTTTATTACTGAAAAGTCGAGAGTCATGTTGGATTCCTGCAATTTGCTCCAAAAATCAACATCTCCTTTTCTTTTGCAAAGTGGGTCAATAAGCATGGTGAATATGAGTTTGATTTCTCAAAAGAATCTGAACCCTTCCAGTCTCATATTTTCATCGGATTATTCAAATACTGCTATTTTGAGAAATTCTATCATGGAAAATCTAGTTGCATCTTCTTCAGACAATTTTCCATTGTCAGGAAAGAGCAAAAGTGAAGAGATTGATAATTGCGCCTTCAGAAACATGTCTGTGAAATCTGATAAGAAAAGCGATCATAATGTGAAACATTCATGCTTTCGAAGTTCAATGGAGAACAGCCTCATTTATTCGTGTGTGAATGCATTTGAAGGAGGGATTTCGAGTGGATCGTATTCTTCACATGAATTTGTCTGTGAAAACACAACTGTAAGCTTCGGGAAAAGAGAAACGAATGCTCTTGAGAAAAAAGGGCAAATGAATTTGACAAATAGTCAATCATTTTCGTTGTGTGAATGGGAAGATTGCACATCCTCGCAAGGAGGTGCTCTCTATGTACATGACAATGAAAAAGCCATTCTGAAAGTTGAAAATTGTTCATTCACGAGGTGCAACGCTTCCTCAACAAGAGGGGGTGCAATATATGCATTGAAAATCGCTGAATGCATCGTGATGCACTCCACATTTACTCAGTGCGCAGCAACAGCAAGTTCAGATGGTTGCGGTGGTGGGATGTATTTAGAAAACATTTATTATCAATCAATGGTGGATGATTGCTCCTTTCAAAATTGCTCTGCAGGCAATGATGCGGGCGCAATTGACTTACGTCCCACAAAAACTCAAAGGCAGAAAGAATGCATAATTAATTCATTATTTTCATCTTGCAAAGCAAATCATTCGGAATCATCCGCTGGAGGCGCGATTGAACATTGGAGTTGCACTGATCAGGTTGTTTTTTCTAATTGTTTATTCTGCAATTGCCATTCAATGTGCGGAGGAGGTGCTGCTGGAATATTAATAAATAGCCTGAATTACGGAATTTTGTTTTATTACTGCTTTTTTCACAACAATTCATGTTCAAAAGGAGGACATGATATTGCTCTCCATAATTCGACATCAAACAATATTGATTCCACCTGTTATTCAACAAGAAATACAACAAATAGAGTCAGCTCACAATATAACTCAATTATTGATAAAAGTGAATGGCTTAAAAACGATTTTGAAAGAATCAGATTTGTTTCTTCGACTGAAGTACAACCTAATTCCATTGACACATATGCATGTGGGCAGAATGAAATTCATCCTTGTGAAACTATTAGCCATTGTTTGACTCAGCTTATTCCTGAAATTGTTACAGATATTGAGATACTTGCAGGAACGATAACAGAGACTAAATGCCTGGATTGTGGAATTAACACTTATTCAATTTACGGTCAAAGCGATATGAGCACAGTAATCCATACAGAATTTGAAGCATCTGGGCTGTCTCTGTTTTCAGTTTCGACAGGAATCTTAGCAATCAGTGATCTTATTCTTGTGCATGACTCTGCATATGAAAATAATCGAGCCTCGAGGCTATTTGAGATCACAGGAGCAGGAGAGATGCATATCAGCAGGATGAATATTTCTGCTGGAAGTGAACAAACTGGAAATACAGCATTTGCTACAGAGCTGATTAACATTCAGAGTGGTATGCTGCAGATGGAAAATGTGAATTGGGCAAAGACTATCTCCACTGTTTCGTTGTTTTCGCTTTCTTCAACAAATGAAATATCATTGACACTTTCAGAATGCACCTTTGATGGAATTGAAAGAACAACCAGCGGAGCAGCTGTGATGTCGTTTTTGAATGACAAGGCAAACATTGAACTGAATTCTTGTTCGTTTTTTGGATGTGGAAGCTCAACATCGACTGATGGAGGTTCAACGATGCTGTGCGTCGGTGATGGAAATGAAGTGAAAGTGAAAGACGGATTATTTAATGGATGCTTTTGTTCATCATCAAATGGTCTTGGGGGAGGAATCCTTCTTCGGCTATTGAATGAAAATCCCAATTTCCTGATATCCTCATCTTTTGAACAAACACAGCTAAATGGGGGAATGATATCTTTGTTATTTCCCCAAATCTGGAAGAGATAGCAAAATTAGAGAATATCACATGTGTAACAGCATCTTTGGATTCATTTGACAAAGTGCGAGGATTCGACAATGGAAACACAAGGTTAGCAATTCCTCTATGCATCTATCTCCTTCCCATCCCAGAAGAAATATATGTGAGTTGCACCGAGGCATCTGATCATTCACATTGTGGAATTGTCCAGTTTCCTTGTTTGACCTTGAAGCACTCCCTCACAAGACAAGCAGGAACAAAGAAAGTTGTTGTGAATGGAATGATTTTGATGAGTGATGAATTGACCTTTGCTGAACAGAAACATGATATCAGAGGAGAAGACGATCAAAGTGGATGGAAAGTTTCTGATTCAAGTTCAACATCCAATTCAGAGATGATTTCAATAAATGTTGAAACAGAATTATCAAAACTTATCTTCTCTCTTTCTTCTTCTTTTTCATCACATTCCACTTTCATTTCATCATCTTCTTCAACACTAACGCTGTCTCAATGTTCTCTCACTCTTCAAGATCCTTCATCAGAAATGGTATTTCTATTCTTATCTATTGAGTCTGGAACCTTGGTTATTGATTCATTTTCAGCTTCATCGATAAATTTGAGCGATTATCCATTGATCTCATTGTCTGGAAGCAGTTCATATACCGAGTTGATGAGCACTCAGTGGTTGAACATGACTAACTGCCATTTTACAGAAATAGAAAGAGCAACTGGAAGTGGAGGGTGTGTGAACATCGATAATAGTAACGATGAAAATTCAAACAGTGAAATAAATATTGAAGAATGTGAATTTGATGGATGCTGTGTGGCTGGTGATGGAAGCAGAGGAGGGGCTATTAATACCCGCTTGAAAGGAAATACTCAATTGAATGTCATTTCATGTTCTTTCATAAGATGCACAGCACCAGCAGAAGAACGGAAGACTGGGTTTGGGGGAGGGATGGCACTGAAGTTGATCGATGACTATTCTTCATTTGTGATATCATCACCTGTTTTTGAGGCAGACAAGCCAAATATTGCTAATTATGGAAATGATCTTTTTGTTGAAGCATTCAACTTGACGAAGAGCATCACAAACACCTCTCTTCCATTTGTATCAGAGAATCTGGATGATATTTCATTAAATTCCATGAGAGGCTTTGATGGGAATGATACAGAGAATGTCATTCCACTTGTCTATTTCTGGCTTGAACTCGGATCGGAGATATTTGTTAGAGGTGATGGGAAAGATATTCTTGCCTGTGGATTTTCAGATTATCCTTGCCTTTCTATTGATTATTCGTTGGCAAAAATGCCAAAAGCAAACGAAAGGAACATAAACATCATTGGAAAAGGAATTCTAAAGAAAAGGATTGAACTCAGTGAAATTTCTATTAAATCGAATAATACTGACATGTGCTCTTTGAAATGTGTTTCATCGCTTGAAGGAGAAAGGGATTCAGCAATGAAGATTTCTGGAATCACCAATTTCAAACTGATTAGCTTTGTGATTCCTTCTTCATTCACAAATGGAGTCAATTATTTGATGCATGTTGACTCAAGCGAGGGGTTATTGACTTTGAAAGACTGCTCGTTCACAAAAGATGAAGAAAGTGGAAAAGAACCAATGAATTACGGGATGATTGAGGCAGATGGAGGAACTGTTCAATTGGAATTTGTGGAAATTCAATCACTTTGCTTTTCAAAAGATATTATTTCCGTGCATCAAACAACAATTTTGAATATGAAAAATTTGACATTGAAGAATGTTGAGCTTGATGGTGCAAGTGGATTGAGTATTTCAAAGAGTTCAAGAAGAGAGAAAAATGAAGAGGAACAAAACATAATCATTGAATGGAGTGTATTCGAAGAAGTCACACAGAACACGACCAATGATATTCCCATCATTCGAAATGAGAACATTGATGAGCCATTGAAAATGGTAATTCGAAACACAACAATGAAGAGATGTGGTGGAATGAGGTGTGAAAAGGGAGGAGGGATGTTTTGTGTGCTGAATGAGGGAGGAAACTTCGACTGCTCATTTAGCACGATTTCTGAGTGCTTCTGCTCCACCACAGGAAGAGGTGGGTGATTATTTCTGGAATGCACCTCGACAGCTGAGCAGCCTCTGAACTTTATGTTGTCGAATATCACGTTCAAAGATAACTCTGCATTGAGAGGGAGAGATGTGTATGTTCGATGCCACTCAATCGAAAATCAAATTGTTGATGATCAATTCTTGCTGGATTTCAGAGCACCTTTTGTAAAGGAGCTGGCAATATGGGGATGCACATCGGACTCGTTTGTGGGAGAAGAAGATCTTCTACCAAGGGTTGTGAAATACCAGAGCGAGACGATATTTGTGTCTTCTTCTGATGAAAACGCAACAGATAGCAAGCAATGTGGAGAGTTCAGCATGCCTTGTGAGTCAATGAATTTCGGAGTTCAGCACATTATTCCTTCATCATACTCACAGCTGTTGATCTCAGAGGAGACGATCATCAATGGGGAATGTGAAGCAAAGGATGTTAGCATCCACTCACTGGGATCTCTCTTCGCTGCTTTTGTATATGTGAACTCAACAATTAATATCAATGAGGGAAATCTTATCACAACATCAGAGAAAGTTCGGATTGAGAGATTAAAATTCAACTTTTGGCATTCATTTTCTTATTCTGGCAGTTCAATTATTCAAGAAGTTAGTGGACAACTTTCTCTTTCATTTGTTGATTTCTCTTCGATTGGAGGGTCAAACAGCATTCAAACAGTTGCTCTTGACTCATCGTTGTTGAGCATAAAAAGTGGAATTTTGAATGTTGACAACTGCTCGATAACAGTGCTTTCATTCAACAAGCCTTCATTCGTGCTTCGTGGGGATCAGATTTCGTTGACGAACGTGAAGCTGGAACATATCGAGGCAACAACCAATGTGTTTGAGATTGGCAACTGTGGAAGCGTTACGCTGAATGGAATGGCTGTGGATGAAGTGAAGCTGATGGAAGGATGTATCGTTTCAATAAGCGATTCGACTTCAGGAACTGTTTCAATTACAATCTCCTCATTCAAGAACTGTTCAAGGAATTCAGAAGGAGCTTCTGTTCTTTCAGCGTCTTCAACTCCTGCTCAAATTGTTCTTTCAAACTGCTCTTGCTCAGGTTGTCATTCTCTGTCAAGCAAAGGAAGTTTTGTTGATATTCACAATGCAAAAGATATTTTGATGAATTCATGTCAATTTATTGGATTGCTTGTGAAAGAAAGTGAAAATGAGAGATATAATGCTTTTGAAGAAATTTGCAAATGGAATGGATCACTTGTCCATTCATCAAAAACTTCGTTGGTGATGAAATATGTGACAATAATGAATGCTTCATCAGGTGGATTATCAGTATCTACAAGCAATGTGACGATTGAGAAAGGAGAGTTTATGAATAACAATCCTTCTATTCAGAAATATCCTTCTCTTCGTCGAAACATCATTTGCTCAAATTCTTCCTCGCTGACTATTTCGAGCTTGAAGGGAGGAGATGGGGTGATACCCAATTCTTCGCTGTGGATTTTGAATGATAGATGCACCCTTGGTGGAATAGCGGGAGAAAGACCATCTCCATTTTTCATTCCCAAACTGGAAGAGGCGTCTTTCATTGAAAATGGAAGGAACATTGTTGTAAAATTCAAGGGAGAGCTCTTTTTGCCGTGTGACTTATCATTCAGACTTGTGTGCAAAACAGGGGATGTGGAGTTGGTTGAGACACATCCTTTTGAGGAAGACAGTTTCATATCAGAAAATGAAGTGATTGGAACAATTCCATCAGAAAATATTTCAACGATTGCAGATGAAACAGAGGTGTCAGTGATGATTCTGTTTGGGAAGCAATTGGCTGCAACAACCCCACAGATTGTGAAAAACAAAACAGAATCAAAGACTGGAATTGATAAAGCGGTTGAAGGAGGAAAAGAAAAAAAATCTTTTTGGGTGTTGATTGTGATTATCATGGCTTTTGTTCTTCTTATCATTTTAATTGTTGCAGTAATTTCTACGCTTCGATGGAGAAAACAAAAGAGAAGAACAAAGGAATTGGAAGAGATTGTGAATGATACAGTGAGGAAGGATCCAAAGCTAATCGAGATGGTGACAATGGAGATGTCGCCTGAGGAGCAGTGGAGAAGAGCTGAGAGGGAGGCAGAGAAGAAGAACGATGAGAGGATAAAGAAGAGGGTGTATGCGAAAAGCTTGGGACACTCGGAGTCATCTGAACATCTTCTATCTGAAAGTGGATCAACTGAATATATTTTGGGGAAAGATTCAGACAAGATCCCCGAATGGGTGCTGGAGATGGTTGATGATGAGGAAGAGACAAGAAAGAGATCGCCCTCACCATCCATCTCATCCACTTCAACCACAGACGCTTCAGACACTGAATTTACGTTTGTTCGGGGTGAAGGTCTGTGTCCAACCACCTCGTCCATGTCCAATCTGGTGGATGCAATGGCATGCTCATCACCACATGAGAAGCTGATTGTGGATTTGAGGGATTCACTTTTCATGCTGCTTCATGGAAGGAATAAGACAAAGGAGATGGCAATTGACACATTGAAAGAAAGAGAGCAGACAGCTGCCCAGATCCTGTTCTGGGTGGCCAACCTTGCTCTCCACTCATTTGATGAGATGGATAATCCTCTTTCTTCACTTGCCAACCTCAGTCCTCACATTGTATTGTTTTCAGAGCACATGGTGATCTGCATTTTCATGCACTCTGATCTTTTATCAGATGACTCAGATTCATCATCCATCTCTTCAACAACTGTTGTGACATCTGCCAGTGATGATGATGATAGCGAAGACTCTCTTCCTTCATCTGCATTTGAGGATGAGAGCCTTTTCAAAAAAGAGTGTTTGCGGTGGAAGGCACCAGAGTTGCAGATCAACAAGAAGATGGGAGCAACCAAAGAATCTGTTTCATTCTCAATTGGGATGATCCTGTGGGAGTGTCTGACACTTAATGTTCCATTTGGCGATTATGAGGCAGAGGTGGCTGGGCAGAAGATTGTGAACGGTGAGAGGCCAATGCATAAAGCCGAAAATGAAAGTATGAGCATACTGATTGGCCAGTGCGTTTCTGCAGTTCCAGAACAACGACCTTCTCTGGTTGGACTGAAGAGAGAGTTCATTCAGCGTTTTCCAGCGGGAGCTGTGATTATGACTGTGTCAGATGCTGTGGATATTGAGGAAGAATCAAGCGGATCAAAAGATGAAAGTGGAAGCGGGAGTTGGAGTGGAAGCTTGTTCAGTGAGAGATGCAAAATGTGAGAGATGTTGGTGCATGTGTTTTTGTGGAGCTGTTCAAATTGCGTTTTGATATTTGATGAGCAGGCAGAAGGCAGTGAAGGCAGAAAATTATCCAATATGAAACGGGTGAGAAGGGGATGAAAATGATGGTGAAGGGTTTGGATGCAAATAAAAACTTTTGAATATTTTGTTTGTTTGTTTGTTTTTGCGTGAAACTGACTCTTTCTTTGAGAGAGTCTGTTTCGTTTCATTTGTTTTGGTTGAGGAGTTTGCTTTAATCCGACTTTTATATATGCAACTGTTTCATGCAGAGGCTGCTATTGGCATTTTCACAATTTTTTCTTTTTCCAAAAGTTTACACAATGTGTATTTGCATTGTTTCATTTTGTTTCAATTCTGTCAAAGAACTCCAGTCGAATTCACTTTCACTCACTTTCATTCTTCTTCTTTATTATTTTATTAACGGCAACCATTTTTCGTTGTTTATTGATCGTCACATATGTGTATATTCATGCACCTAGTCAGAATTTATGTAACTCAATTTTTTCATATTTTGCATTCATCCTCTTTATTTTTTTGGAGAAAGAATTTTCACTTTTATCAATTCTTGAAACAAATGAAAAAATATTGTTTCAAAAAAATATGGGTATTTTTTTATGAAAAGTCATAAAATATTAATTGATCTGAAAATCAGATCACAAATGATCAGAAAATGTTGATCATTCCGTTACCATCATTTATTGCTGAATATTGTTCTATTGAGTTTTGTCACCCTATCCCCGTATATCACGTTTTAATAAAACAGATTTCAAATACACATTTAACTATTGAATCACTTTTATGATTTAAATTTTTTTTATTCTTGTTTTTTGAAGTTACAGAAAAATTTGTTTATATTTCTTTGTTTTCATTTCAACTGTTCAAGTCTACGTTTTGATTTTGCGAATGGAGACTTCTTTTTCAGTATTTTCCTATATTGAAAGATAAATAGATTTCAACTTGCTTTAATTTGAATATTTTATCAGAAATTATTAAAAAAGAAAATTTCATCGATACTGTCCTCATTGAATTGAAAGAAATTCAAAAAGATGTTAATACAGAGCAGTTATTAATGTTATTGTAAAAAATTGAAGTTAGATATGTTAATTTTCAAAATAAATCACCATTTATAACAAACTATAAAAAACAATCTTTTCTTTTATTTTGATTCATACAGTTTGTATCATCAAATTTCTTTCACCTCAGAATGTGCCTTTTCCTTCTCCCTTCCATTTTATATTGACACATTTTATAAAAATATCTTGCCACTATCTTTTCAAATAGCATAAAATAAGTAGGTTATTTCTGCTGGTCGACAATTCTGATGCAAATGTGAATGCTATCAGCTCTTCGGGTGGAACTTCTGGCTGACATTATTGGAAATGTCTCATCAAACTTCTTGTTGCGCAGCCAGTTAAGCAGTTGTCTCTTCGCTCAGCGCCTTCGTCTTCTTCAATTTCATAAATTGGATCAGTACTCCGATCAACTTCGCAATTCCGGAGGAGGAGAAGCACAGAGAAAAAAGCGGCAGGAGATGATCAGCCATCATCTTCGTCATCAGCACATTTGATTGACCCTTCGGATGCATCGGAGGTGGCGGCATCATACACGTCGGCAGCTGGGGTGTGTGAAAATCACAAGAAGTCGTTGCTGAGAGAGCATCAGACTCCTTGAGGGATATGCTGTTATGTGTCAGGCGGTGTTGCGTGAAGGTGTTGTGTGTGCGTACGATGTCGCGCTTTTGGAGATGCTTTCAGTTCCACTGGTGCCGCAACTTCCGTAGCTTGCTGCACCAGCAGGCACGAAGTTGATGAGCAAGCGGATCTTTGCGGCAGCAGATGTGATTGCGTTCCCGTCGATCTACGATCTGTTTGACCCGTCGCTGCTTCCGTCGGCGATAGCGCGTCTGGTGTCGCGATCGCCGCAGTTGAGGCGTGTGGAGATGAAGTTTGAAAACAAAGTAATAAATGTGCAAAGTTGGAGAAGTTGCGGAGAAGGAATTGGAGGAAGAGGGAGGATGAGAATGGAAGATGTGTTCTGTCACCTGCAGCGATTGAGCTAGCGGTGCTGGAGGAGCACGAAGAGGCGAGGAAGGAGAAAGGGGGATAAAGAGGGAAAAGAAAAGGGAGAAGAAGATGGAGGGAGAGAGGTGTTGAAGAATAAAATAAGCAAAAAGAGACCAAGATGTAGATGGAGAAGAGGCATGCAGAGTTCTTCATGCTTCTGTATAAGATCCGAGACACGAGACTATTTCGAATCCGATGATGGAAACGCAGATGCAATTATGTTTCCAGTGTTTCAACTGAATAATTGAAGCGGAGGAGCAGCTTATCGGAAAAAGACGATGAAGATGGAATCTGATGTGATATGCTGGGGAGATCCATCGATTTCATCACAGAAACATTCTCATCATCATTTTGTGGGGCTTGTTGAAGCTATGCGAATGATGAAATGGAACCTTTTTTCTTTCTGAACTTTTAGCTGCCAATGCAGCCATAGCTGTAGCTGCGGATCTTTTTAGATGTATTCTTGTTGTCTGTGTTCCGTCTTCCATCATTTGATTCGGTGCTGGGGATGTGAGTCATCGTCACTACTTTCACACGATGCGCTTGAACCAACCGGATGAATACAATGTGGCTGACTGGAAAGTGCTTCAGATGCAGTTTGATTTCAGAGCGATTTGATTAGGCAAAGAGTTGGAGCTCGATGAAACGGTCTGAAAGAAATTTTCGAAGGAATCGTAGGTGAAGTCGTACAGGTAAAATTGAGGTTGGACTGAAGCTGAGGGTGAAGGTTTTGAGAAATAGGAGGTGGAGAAGAAAAGATGTGTTGTAGGCATTGTTTCGGATGAAGTGTATGCTGGCATATCTGGTGGAGCTGTTAGGGCTGCAGATGAATTGAAATTAAGTGGAAGATGCGATATGATTTTGGATGCCACTTGAGGACAGCAGAGCGTGATGCAATTCGCAAAGCTATAAATTGACAGATGAAGATGTTGAAAAAGCATACGTCTTGTCATGCTTCATCAACATCTTCTGCTTCTGCTTCTTCAGCACAACACAAAAAGGTTCCGAGTGAGAAAGCCTTTGAGTGTGCATTTGAAGAGATGGATCATTCAATTTATCTATCCACATTTTCATCGGCTTTACCATTTTCATCACATAAATCTTCTTTTTCTTATTCTTCCTCTTCTTCCAATCTTATCGATTCTGATTTTTGCTTTTTCTTTGAGAAATCAATTGTATTTTTTTCTTCATTTCCTTCCGTTCCGTCAATTATCCTTTTTTCATCTTCCATTTCCTGTTTATTATCACCTTCATTTTCTTTCATAGTACTTTTCGCTCTAAGCAAGCATTTCAATAATCTTGAGAACGCATAATCTTCTTTTAACATATTTCATTTCAAATGAAGGAAAAAGAGAAGAAGAAGAAGAAGAAGAAGAAGAAGAAGAAGAAGAAGCTCTTAGCGATGAAGCAACATTTCCTGTGTTCAACATGCAAGACGAGCGTCTGACAATCGACTGAATTTCTTCAAACAGCTTGTTCCCTCTGGGAACTATTCATTTGGAAAAATAATACACAGTATTCGTCTTCTCTTTTGGCTTTCTTCTTCGATTTCTTCTTTTTGTCAGGCATTTTTTTGTAGAAGATATTCAAAAAGAGCATTTGAAGCACCTTCAGAGCAGTTTGACCAAAAGATCACGTTTATTGAGATTGAAAGATATTTCATTCTGGGCAAAATTGAATCCTTCTGATGCGATGTGTCTTGCAGCTTGCAATTAGACAATTTCCAGTTTGTGTGAATTCTTTCGATCAACGAACACATTCAAAATTATTTCCTCTTTCATCATCTGCTGCTCGATCCATACAAGCATACTCTCCATCCATCTCTCACTCCTTTTCTTCTTCTTGCATGTGTGCCTCCTTTAGTGATGCTAGTGAAGCGGAGCAGCCAGTTGCGAATCGAGAGAAAGAGTTCAACAAGATAAAATTCCAGTGAGTGAATTATTTAAGGTTGCTGTGTAGATCTTATGGTAAATGAAAGTGTGCTGATCGACAGGCTCGAGCTCAATCATCATGTTGCTATGCGTGAAACCGGATTGATGTGACCTTGTTCTTTTGCTTGTCAAATAAACAGATGAATGCTTCTGAATGGACATCTGCATTCGTGCTGGCTGCTGAGCGAGTAAAGGCTTTCTTACCCTTCACCATCTTCTCCACAGCTTGTAACAACTGTTGATTTTGATTTTGCATCAGTCTTTGTCTTTAGTTCTGATTCGTAACCATCTTCTGCGTAAGCTTTTGCTTTTTCTTCTTCTTTTTTGTTTGCTTGTTAATCAGTTTCTGTTATTACTCAATTTTTATTCTCTCCTTTTTGAGTGAAGAGCACTTTGAAGAAGAGGGGATTGTTGACAGGCTGAGGCATGGAGTTCAAAGGAGGTTACGAATGAGAAAAAAGGAAGAAGCTGGTAGATGAGAGAGAAGATGTCAGAGAAGAGGAAGAGGAAGGACAGATTTTGGATGATGAATTTTTAATAGTGTACATGCTTATCCAAGGAGTGTGACGCTTGTTTTTGTTATTCGTTTGGAAGCAAGCGGGACAATCATATTATGATAAAAGTGATTGGAGAGAAGAAGGAGATGCGTGTAGAGTGGGAGGGGTTTGTGGGGAAGACAATTGTGGAGTGTATGACACAGCCGGACGGGGAGATGACTGTCACGTTTATTGGGAAGAAGCTGTTTGGGAGGAGAGAGAAGAGAAGAGAAGGAGGAGAAGAAGAGAGATGAAGATCGTTTGTTGAAGAGAGAGGAGTGAAAAGTGAAAATTCTGGTGAAGAATTGGCGTTTGACATTGATGGGGAATTGTTTCTTTAAAATTCGGACAGAAAGAGAGAGATGATAAACGAGTTTGCTGCAATTGAAGATGCTGTGATTCATTAAAGTTTTCCGTTGATATTGAAATGAAAATGAAGTGTGTAATCTGCCGAGTCGATAACAAGGAATGGACGATTTGGTTGTTAACTCTGGCATATTCGATGATTGCCAAGAAGAGAATTAAAAATCGGATCTGTCCAAGGAATCGTTCTGGGTATCAAATAGTTGCATCATCTGCGTTCCGTAAGATGTTAAGTCTTCTTCGGGTAGATTTTGAGGTTTTCTTTTCTATTTTTCTTCTTCTGCGCAATGATGGAACTGCTGGTTCTGTCGCCTTCAGCGATTGCGCTGAATTTGCCGGAAGAAAGATAAGAAGAAGAACAAGTTGGAAAGGAAAAGGAGGCGAAGTGGATGAGTGGGCTGGCAGAGCAGCTGTAGGAGAAGGATAAGATCATCTGGGATGAATCAGAGGAAGATTCCGGAGCTGAGCGAGAAGCACAACACAGAGGTGAAAGAAGTGAAGCAGGTGAAGGAGAAGAAGTACTGGGCTCAGCAAAGAGGAGTGGTGAGCGTGTATGGCAAGCGGAAACTTGTGGGTTGGGGGGTTACAATTTACATATCTTCTTCATTAATTTATTCGTATGGCTGGCGGTTCTATCCTTGATTTCCTTGATTCTGCCGTTGGGGCTGTGTGAAAAGTGCATGTGCTGACGACAAGCAAGCAGAAGATGCTGTTCAAGGAGTCAATTGAGAAGCAGAAGTCAGAGATTGCGCAAAAGAAGCATGAGATAATCAAAATGAAGGCGTTGTATGAAGAGACAATGGAATATCTGGCTGGGCAGGTGAAGGTGCTGGAAGAGAAGACGGGGAGTGGAAAATTTGTTAGTGGAAGGGAATGTGTGACAGAGGAGAAATGGGTCAGTGCGAAGGATGGGTCGAGGATAAAAAGGAGGAGGAACAGAAACGGAGGCGGAGAACATTAGGAAGCGGAGGAGGGTGAAAATGAAGAAGAAAGAGATGCATGTGCGCTGTGTGAGATTCTGGTGTTGCCGTGAAAAGAACCGAAGAGAAAGGACGAAGATTGGATGTCAACAGAAGTACCAATAGAAGTAAATAAAAAGGAAGGGAAGACGAGTGTTGTGCAGCGGCTGCATACGCTTCTTAAGCAGAAGACTAACCGCAGAGACTATGAAGAGTCGGAGTGGATTGTGAAGTTGTTGAGTGTAACGGGGTTGAGAAATCTGATACAGGTAGTGAATCTTTATTGGAAGTACAGATGATGATGGAGCATCCGATAAAAACGATCTCTGTTCCGATGGTGCATGTGGAATACGAAGCGATGCATGCGTTTCGGTTGCCACAAACGCGGAGGTCGTCAGTTCCGATGCAGATGCTGCTGATGCCGCTAAAGACAGGGCTGCGACAGAAGCTGGCGCGGACGCTGTCGATGATCCAGGGAATATTTAGAGACAAGATAGCGACAGACCTGGGCAATGGCAGCGCTGGGTGGGAAGGTGTGGTGCTTCCAAGGCAGGTCCATGTGGACTTTATTTATATATGATTGGGGGAGAAATTCTTGTTGAAATTGAAGAAATAGGTGGTGTGGTTGGCGAGGATGTTTGGGGAAGAGCTGTTCCGGAAGGACTTTGCAGGGATGTGGCTATTTGGGGAATTTGTGCGGAAGGAGTAAATTGGAGGTGAAATGCAGTTTTCCTAACAACTTGACGGTGCTTGAAGTTGTATCGTTAAAAAAATTGAAGTGTCTTTTGGTTGCTTGAGAAAATAGAGTCGGAAAAGAGATTTACTGAAATATCTGTGTTACCATCATTTTTACTGAACTTCAGGATAGAAGCAGCTTCTGGATGTTTGTGACGAAGCTGATCTGCGAAATCCTCATCTGCAGTCTTTGAATAATGAGATTATGAAGACAGAAAGATGCACTGGACAACTTAAAGCAGGAGCTTTATGCAGTATCGAAGGTGGCTGGGGAATGGATTGGGCTGAAGCTACCAGTGGAGATTATACAATCGGTGGTGGAGAAGAAAGAATGGCGGTAGGCGTTGTTCCAGATGGTGCGGCTGCTGCGAGGGCTGTTGCGGCTGAAGCTGTGGAGGAACAACTCAAAAAAAGGCGATCTGCTTTGATTTTCCTTTGGAGGATGGGCAGCGAGTGGTGCGGTTTCTGCCGACGGTGGCATGAGGAGGGAGTTAATAGCAAAGCCTTGCCATGTTCTTCATTGGCATTGACATCCTCCTTTTCGTATTCTTTTTCTAAATATTCTTCCTCTTCCTCCGACTCCTCTTTCTCTTTTTTCTCTTCCATTCTTTTCTTATCTATTTTTACATTCTCAATTTTTCTTCTTAACTTGATTTTGTTTCATCTATTAACCTCATGATCCTTCCATCACTTGTTTCTTTTCACATTCATTTTCTTTCAAAGAATTTTTTGAAAGTTACAAATATATAGTTAACATAGAGAATGTTTTGTCTTCTTTTTGCTTATTTCTGAGTAAATAACAGAAAATAAGAAGGTGAAGAAGGTGAAGAAGAAGAAGACAAATATTGTTTTGAACAAATTGGAATGAAATGTTGTGAAACTGGAGTGTTTAATGAATCAGGAGAAGAAAGAGGAGGAGAAGAAGGAGAAGAAGATGATGATGAAAAAGAAGAGGAGGAAAAGGAGGAAGAGGAAGATGAAAATGAAGAAGAAGAAGAAGAAGAAGAAGAAGAAGAAGAAGAAGAAGAAGAAGAAGAAGAAGAAGAAGAAGAAGAAGAAGAAGAAGAAGAAGAAGAAGAAGAAGAAACACTTTAAGAACAGAAGCTCCTTACGAATTTCTCGAGCAGTTCTTGAATGAAGAAATTCCAACAAAAACACTTCCTGAAGTCGAACTGTCAATCGAAATGATTCAACCTTCAGACAATTTCACTCCATCGGCATCAATTCCATTCAGCACAGCATTTCCACATTGCCCAATCTCAACAACATTTCTTGTTGATTCAACCTGTTCCAGCTTCACATTTATCAATGATATTTCATCTCCACAAAACAGAAACAATGATTTCTTGAATGATTGCATTGTTATTGAGCAGTTGTCAATATGAAGAATTCCATTTTCGATGCTCAGCAATGTTGAATTGAGACAACAGATTCAATGTTTTCTGATGCAAATGTCGAAGAAAAATCAACAAATGAAAGAGAGAGCTGGCCTTTTGCTTCATGGATAAGAGAACTGCCTGAATAGGATAATGACTGATCAAAGTTGAATTTCAATCTTTCAATCCGAACAATCCCTGTTGTTGTGATGATGCTTCCCTCGTCACTAACAATTGTCGAGTTCAGATGGACCAGAGCAGATGAAATAGATTCAAGGGAGCGCACAATAACATTCAGCGCACTGCTTTCTCCATTGATGATCATTTCCCCTAATATCAACAGCTACGAATTGCGCGAAGGGATGATGTGTTGCACTCCAACATCTAATGACTCACAAGGAAAACGAAACTCTCTGCATTGCTTGCTGTCTTCCTAGTTTTTATCAGCAGAAGATACAAATAGCGTCTCACTCTGGTATTTCACATCATTCAGCTGAATATCCATTTCTTCTTCTAAAGAGTCTGTTTCGCATTCCCATATTGTAGGATATTTCACAAAATGTGCTCTGAAATATGCAGCAAACTTTCTAAGCTTAAAAAAAGAAAGTTTATATTTTAATGAATAAATAATGCATTCATATAAAACCAAAACGAAAACCGTTTGACTTGTTTAATATCTTTATTAAACTTGTGGGAGGATTCTTTGCATTTATTAAAATTCCAGGCGCATTCTGCGCAATGAAAAAATATAATCAAATAAAATATTGATTTATCAACGAATCTCAATTTGTATATGAAAAGCAATCAAAACAAACTTTGAAGATTTCATGAGTCAACAATTATAAAATAGTCCAATCTTGAAAAAACCTTTTCACATTGAAATACTGAAATTTTAATTTTGATCATAATATTGGATGCATAATATTTTGATCCAAAATGTTTATTATCGAAAAAAAGAAAGTTGTGAATCGACAAACATCACTGTGAAAGTTTGAATTTTTCATTGAAATAATGGAAACGGAATGTTTTTTAATTAACTTCCATGGGTCAGATTTCTGATCTGTAGTGACTTTTCAAAAAAAAATACCCATATGAGAAATATATTTCATCAGAAAACTGACAGATTCCTATTATCTTTTAGAGATCAGATAAGAAAATGATTTTTAAGTGTTTTGATTTCACCTGTCCAATCACTTTCTGATTAATTACTCTTATGAGATGCAATATCCAATAACTCAAACTTATCACTTCTCCCTTTATTCTTCATGTTTGATTCCATTTCCGATTCTTTTGATGGAACGCAGTGAGACAGGTTTGCTCCGAGATAATGAGTATTGATCACGATTTATGGGCGGTTTAAGTGAGAACTTCGCCCTCCCAAACATGACGTGGAAAAATGGCTAGATGAAAACATTGACAAAAACATTCAAACTATAATAAAGTGTATTATGAATTGTCCGCTTCTCTTCACCACCTTCTTCGCCTTTTCGCCTTGGTTACGAAGACCAGAGGGCAGGGGACATAGCCCCTCGGAGCTTTCTCCTGCAGTCAGTGCAGGGATCAGGTGAGGCGAGTGTTCTGTTCGGAGCAGAAAGAAAAACCACTCTCGCTTATGCAAGGCGTGGAAAAGAAAACTGCATGTGATGTGCTCCGCCTCCCGTTCTTCTGCTGCATCAGCAGAGCAACCCAAAAACATCACACACTGCATATTTTAAATAAAATTCTTTTCTGTGAAAACAATAATAATATTACAAAGGAGTAGGATCATGATTAAAACTCAACATTCGTTATACGTTTCTCTGAACAGATTCTAGGTGCACTCTTGTGATTTCGGGCGGTTGATCTTTTTCCATCTCCTCTGCTTTCTCGCCCTTTTTCCCGTCATCTTCTCACTTGCATGTAGCCTTTCCTCGCACCCAGCCGCTTTGAGTCTCTCCATCTGCGTTCGTATTATTTTGGAGCAAATCCTATCTCACTTATTTCTATCAATTCTCAATAAAGCGAATCTATGAACGCAAGGAGCAGGTTTGCTCCTCAATAATGAGTTCTGAAATCCCGTACTCTCTTTTCTCCACTGATCTAAAACTTTCCTGCCTTGCACAATCTCGTGCGGTGGATGAATAGAGGGACTGTAGATGAAGGTGCGGCCCCTGTCTCTACTCCCTCCTATACTTGGAATGCTTTCGGGGTGTTCTCGATCGGGTCTTCTGCGCTTGAACGGTAATGACAATTTGTCCTATGCATCTCTCTCCGCGTTTCCTCCGAACAGTTTCCGGCTTCTTCTGCAAGGCAGTTTGTCTGCCCTCCGTCAGCTCCAAAATGCTGCGGGGAATTATAGAAAGTGTCTCATCACCCTTGGGGAGTTGTGCTATATCGTTCTCATGCTGCGAACTCATCTCTCGAATCGACCCTCTTCTCTTCGACCTCTTTCTCTTGCTCGTCTCCGCTTCTCCCCTCGATTGTGATGTCTCTTCAGGATACTCCTTTGTTTCAGCTTCTGTATTCTCATTTGAAATATCCTTTATTTCGCTATCCTTCTCCAACTTGTCTCCCTTTTCAGCAAGGGGTACTGGGCCTCCGATCGTCTCCAGGATCCATCTCGTGCATTGAACTGGTAGCACGGTGTAATACTCCTGGGCTACTCTAGAGCCTGGCGCCCATCTCGCACAAGCATTGATTGCTTTCCAATCTTCTTCTTGTTGTCTTGCTAAGTGCATTATCACAGCGTGTCTTATCGAGTACGCGGTAAATGTGTCGGGTATTCCGTTCTCTCTCAGGACAGCCACGAATTCTACTTTAATCCTCTGCAAGTTTGCAGGTTGCCTCTCCCTGATATCGAACCACACATGTTCGTCTCTAAAGGATGTCTTTGTATAATCTATCCAACGTTGGAGCGCTGCTACCGCATCGATACGTTGGTTTGGATGCTTATTTATAATAACCTTAACAGTCTCTCCCCCTGATGTCTTTGTTTGTACTTGTGTCTGGACTAAATCCTCTTTAAGTATCGTTGTCCCTCTTCTCATCCTCTCCAGCTCTGCTGGTCTTAACGCACCAAATATCATAGTTAAAATGAGAGCCCTCCTTTGGAGGGTCTGTGGGTCTTTCATATCGTGAGTGGCTTCAGCCCATTTCGTGATGATTGTCAAGTCCCACATCGATTTGTATCGTTTGCCTCTTCTTGGTTTCTCCCCCACATAGGTCTTTGGAAATATCTCTATGTCTTTCACGTCAACCTTAGTCTCTCTGAAGAGGTTAATAGAATCCAGCACTTTCCGTACTGTCTGATTTATCACTCCGCTTGAGAGGTTTGTATTCGAGAGTGTTTCAATGAACTCCGCCATAATCCATTTGGCGTCTTTGTTTGTGAGGGGGTCCGTGT
This sequence comes from Monocercomonoides exilis, assembly GCF_001643675.1. NCBI lineage: Eukaryota > Preaxostyla > Oxymonadida > Polymastigidae > Monocercomonoides > Monocercomonoides exilis. Next base: position 611,410 of record NW_027150553.1, on the reverse strand, counting down.
CATCCATGCTCTCTCTATCAAGAAACTGCTTAAATCTTCGCAACGCTCTCCACGTATATCTTTCACTCTTCTGGTTTTTCAGTATTGCTGCTGCTATATCTCTTGCTCCGACGTATTCACCCCATGTTTAGAAGAGGTCCCTTCCTGGGATATTTTCCTCTCCAGTATAATGCTTATTACATCTCCTGGGAATAATTTCCAGCCTTCCCTTCTCATCTTTGCTCTTGGTATCATGCACTCCTGAAAGTTCCCCAGGTTCCTTATCAAATGCCCAGGCTGCAGTAACGTGGTCCAGGTCCGCCCCCGCCAGGCTGGCAGAATCAGAATCGTTAGATCCCTCTGGGCTTCGTTCATCTTCTCTTTCAGAGTCCTTCCGATGTTTCTCAGGAACGGGTGGACTAGTACTATCTCATTTCCTTGCGTTTCTCTCTCTCTCTCTCACACTTCTTTCTCATGGAGGAAAGTCTCCAAGAACTTCCGCAAGGCACCTGCGCAATCGGTTCTGAAATTGTTTCCAGTGTTCTCGGTGCGACTGTTTGCAATATCTCTGCAACCTTCTCCCCCTTCAGTGCATAGTCCGGCTTTTTCGCCATCCGACTGAGTGCATCTGCTTCCGTGTTCTGCTCTCCCGGGAGATGTTCCATCTGTATTGTAATGTCCAGGCTGTTCAGCTTCTTCTCCAATGCTCTCAGTATTGGAATGAGCGATGGCGCAACCCTCTTCTTCTGTATTGTCCATCTCGTGGACATATTGTCTGTCCTCAGACGAATATGGTCTATCCTCTGTTGTTGCAGTCACACTCACTTTCTCTCTAGTGTCCTCAACACTGCCCTGGACTCTTTCTCGTTGATCGCTAATGCACTCTCCTTGCGCGTCCAACTTCCATGGACATATATCTTCTCTTCCCTGCTCTCTTTCAGTATTGTTGGCACTGCACACAATCCCAGCTCTGAAGCGTCCGTCGTTAGTACCGCAGGTCTGTTCCTTCTCTTCAGACTCCTTGGTCTGTTTTCTTGAAGTATCTTTCTCCAGTGTGTTAATTCTCCCAACAACATTGTGTTGGCTATTCCCGTTCCCTTTCAGCCCCCGCGGGCTATTGCCTGCCCCAGAACATATTGCATTCGCACCATCCACAAGCTCGCTGGTGGGTGTTGTAACCTCACAAAATTCAACCTCCCGAGGAGTGCTGCTAAATCCCTCGTCCTTTGTCTCCTCCTTTTCTTTGCATGTGCTATCCAGATTCGCACATCCTCCAGGAGCAGCACTCTCTTCCTCTCTTGGAGCGTCACTTCCATTTTCTCTGAATTCCAACTCCATCCCAAAAACTCCACACTCCTTGTTGATTACAAGTTCAATTTCTCTTCCAACAGTATCCAGCTCAGATTTCTCAGGAACTGAGCTATCTCCTGTGAGATCGATCTCAAAACTTCCCTGTCTGGGTGCATAAGGAGAATGTTTTCTAGATATATTGCCAGCTTCACTTTCCACTGTTCTCTGATATATGACTCCGCCGGTCTCTTTATCTTTGTGAATACTCTGGGCGCATCCCTTGCTCCAAATGGCGTCCCTACGTTAGCGTAACATTGACTTTGAAAGCTGAAGCACAGATAGTGACTGAATTGCTCGTCCACTTTGACATGGGTGATTTTTTTTGATATCATAAAAAATTCCGACGTTTGATCAGAAAAAATTTTCATTAAGGGTTGCTTAAAAAAGAAAAATAAAAATGATGATCATGCAAAAATCTGCATTCATATATTGTTAATATAATTTATTTGTTCGTTTAAAATTGTTTACAATTGATTTTATTTCAAATATCTTGAAATAAAAATAATTTCAAAAAAAAATATCGAAAATTCAATAAACGCAACAAAACATTTTTTTAATCATTAATATAACATGATAACAATAATAACTATATGAAATCAATAATTTTTTATATTATAATAAGTTTTATGATGTTATTGGAAAGAAATTTATATATAAATATTGAAGATCTTAAAACTTTCGTTAAAAACAATCGATATTCAATAATAAACATTGAAAAAGAGAATAGAAACTCAAGACATTTATCAAATATACAACAATTTGTCGTTGATATTTGCTTGGAAATAAATAATACTTCAAAGAAGTTATTTTAATAGATTGATCAAAGTTATTTTTAAAAATTGCAAAGTTAGAATCAAAAAAAATTAAAAAGAAATAAGAAAAATTTCACTTTTTTCACTAAAAAAGCTCACAACTATTATGAATACATCTTTTTCATCATCTGTTTTTCTTTTAAGCATTGCCTAAGTTGTTTGATGAACATTCCATTCAACCATTTTTTGAATATTCTTCTTTGCGCTATTTCTTCCTCTTCGAAAATCACTTTGAAAGCTGGACAGATATGTGAATAAGTTTGCTTGAATTCTTCTGCAGTCTTGCTTAATTCAGTTTCGACCTTGAATGAGGATGTTAGAGTAACTTTTGAAAGTGGAGATGATGGTTTTCAGGCTGATAACAATCAGCTCTTGGAGGCTGGTGCCATGAGAGTTCGAAACACTGTGCAAAATTGCGAGCACAGCGTTTTCACAGATCAAGTGCACTGGGAGCAGCAGCGTGGTGGAGTGCAGCGAGTGTATGATTGGTGGAGGGGAGAAGGGGGAGCTGAGACGGGGGATGCATAAAGATCGCAGCGATGCATGAGGAGGCTAGCGAGGCCAGGCACAGACCCATGGATTGAGCAGCTGGGTGTTCTTGGGGGAGGCAGACGCTATTTGACAGTTTTCCCTCGAGCGCGTGGTGTTTGCCATCGATGAGCTCAGCGAATTCGTGCTGGACACAGCCGGCGCCGACCTCCCCCTCTCCATTCTCAACCTCCACTTCGCATCCTTTCCTTCACCCCCTCCATCGCCTCCCACTCCTCCCACCGACCCCAACCTCGATGTCGACCTCCTCCCCTTCATCACATTCTTCCGCGTCCACCAGATATTCGTCGACCAAGACACCGGCTCCTCTGCCCGCCAGGTCAGCTACCTGCTTGAGACCTGCATCTCCCTTTCCACTGTTGTTCTCTGCATCTGCCGCTCAATAGAAAACTCCCTCTGGATCAGCCCACTCTTCCCTCTTCTCCCTCCTCGACGGATAACTAGCTGTGTACTCCTTCCTCTTTTCCGCGGCTGACCAGCTCGTCCGCCTCAACCCCACCCTCATTTGTTCTTGTTGAAGAACCCTTCGCCCCTCCAACATATCTGTTTATTCCTTCCACTTCACATGCCCTGCTCTTCGTGCTCTCCCCGCTTCCTCCCTCTTCCCCTCCGACACCAACCTCTCCGTCCTCAGTGCTGCCAGCCTCTGCTCCTGCTCGACGATGACATCAGCAACTTTGTTGAGTATCTCATCACCACGTATCTCGCCATTGGAGGTTTCAGTGTTGTTATTTTCATCTTGCTGTGAAATCAGTCAATATGCTTCTTCAGCATGATGCGTTCCATCTTCACTATCATCTCGCTCGACAAGCTCTGTTGGAGTGTGTATACCGACAGCTTCCAGCTCACCAGTTAAAGCCTTTCCATTTGTTTATTTTCCCTCACTGCCAGCTGCAACCTCATCTGCTTGATCTGTTAGAGCACTCAAGATCGCCTCGTTCAAATGAGGAGGCGGAGTCATTTTTCCTGGCACATCTTAGTGGCTCCTCAACTGTTGATTCACTCGGCGCTGAATTAACAATCATCTCTCTCCTCTGCCTTTCGTATCAATGCTTTCAGGCTTTCGTGTTAAGGAAGAAACAGATGAAATAACACTCCTCGAAATCTGTCATTCCTTGCTCTGAGAGAAAGAAAGATAAGAAGGGGATATGGGGGAATTGAAGAAGGGGAAGAAGGAAAAGGAGAAGATGAAGATGAATCGAGTTGCGAAGATATAATAAGATGATGGGGAAGAGAAAATGGAAAAAGGGAATACGAAGAAGAGGAAGAGGAAGGATAAGAAGAAGAAGAAGGAGGAGGAGGAGGAGGGGGAAAAAAAGGAAAGGAAGGAAAGGAAGGAAAGGTTGGAGGAGGTGCATAGGGGAGTATGGAAGAAGTAGTTGAGAAGAGAGCAGAGGCATTGAATTGAGCTTGAGCGGAAAGAGGAGGAGGAGGAGGAATATTCAGAGGAGGTTGAAGAAAAGCATCATCAGCTGCATTTGTTGTGTGTGCATTCACATTCTGTTCTTTAATACTTTCTGTTGAAGAATATGAAGAAGAAGATGATGACGACGAAAGAGAAGATGAAGGCAACGATTGTGAGTTAATTTCAACATCATTTGCTTCTATGTTTGTATTGAGCTTATTTATGGATTTATCATCCTCTTCTTCTTTTCTTTCTCTATCCTTCCTCTCTTTTCCTTCTCCATCTTTTCTCTTTCTTTCCTTCTTCCTTTTCTCCTTTTCTCTCATCCTCCTTGCCCAGATCTCATCCTCTCTGTCTTCCAGTGCCTTCATTCCTTTCTCAGCAAACCTCAGCTCCTGCGGATATTTCAGTATGCGAGCCAAAATCCCCTCTTCTCCGTCGCACACAAGCTTCTCTATGTCCCATCCATCAACAGGCAGCAGCAACACACTGTCTTCCATAGTGCTTCTCCGTACGAAAGTCTCAACACAGCAGACCCAGTGGTGGAGAAGAGAAGGAAGTGTGAAATGGAGCGAGCACTGTATTTCTTGAAGAACAGAAGAAGAAGAGGATGATGAAGAAAACGAAGAAGAAGAAGAATATATAACTAAGTCTGAATGTGGAGACGACGTCGAAATAGTCAGTCGAATTTATATTGAAGAAGATGGAAATACTTTTCTATCTGGTTTCGAAGAGGCATTTAGATGAGAAGTGATAATACCATTTGGCTGATTTTCTGCATCATCTTCGTTTTCCTCATGTGTCGTTTCAGGAGAGCTGTGAGTTGTTGCAATTTTGGCATCATTTTCGCTTTTCTTTTCTTTTCTTTTTCATTTCCATTCTCAGTTTTCTTTTTGGAAGAAATAGAATAAGAGAGCAGATTTGAAGATGGAGAAGAAATCAATGAAGATGCAGAGGAAGAGGAAGTAGCAATGGAAGAAGATAACATCAAAGAAAAAGGTGATAGAGACGAGTTCCGCTTCTGACTTGATGCTGGCTTCCTCTTCTGCCTTTTGATTTCAGCTGCATTTTGCGAGAGTGTTGAGCGTGGATGCGCAATAGAGATCGGTTTGAGTGTGCGATAGCTGTGCTTCTTGTGTGTCTGTGCAAGTGGCTGGAGAGGATGACAAAATTGTTTGATAACAGATGTATTTTGAGAGGCTGATGAAGAAGATGAAATAGAAGAAGTTGAAGAAGAAGGTGATGATAATGATGCAGTTGGAACAGCTGTTGAGGAAGGAGATAAGGTTGTTGTTGACGAGCTGGATTTTGAATGGGACGAATTTAAGGAATGAGAGTGTGAGTGAGGCTTTGAAGAAGAAGAAGAAGAAGAAGATGATGATAATGATAAAATCACTGAAGACGTATCACAAGCACGTCTGCTTTTCTTCGAAGCAGACTTCGATGCTTCTGACGAGCTGCCATATAGCACTCTCAGCTCGCTTTTCCTTCTCTCTTCGTTCTCTTCGTCCTCCACAGAAAATAGTCCATCTCCTCTTTAGCACCTTCTCATTGAGTTCGTATTGCCCACCTCTGCTTATCTTCATTGCGAAATAAAACCCAAGTAGTCTTTGTGTTCCACTAATTTTCCTGACAGCAGTCATTCTTCGCAGGAAGGAATAACAAGAGATGTTCTGCCTTGATCAAATAACTCCAAATGCATCATTCTATCGACTTTGCTTTTGGAAATGCCATCTTTCTCTGTCTATAAAGAACCCTCGTGCTCAACTCTATTTCCTCTTTCTCTTTCTCTCTCAATTGGCGACGTCAATTTCCCTTCTATGTTATCTCCGCTGAACAAAATTTCGTTCTTCTCTCTCATCCTCCATCTTTTTGCAGTTCTCATTGTCTTCATCTCCTTCTTTTTCTTCTCTCTCTTCCACTTTCTCTCTTCCATCTGCTGACTCGCAAGCATCTTCTTGCTCATCTCCACCTCCATCCTCTTCACATTCTTATCTCCCATCTTTCAGTTCAGCTCCCGTCATGTCTCCCGTATCTTTAACACAACTTCACAAGGCTCACACTTCTTGCACTCAAGCAGCTTCACTAACACTTTGTTATCTTCCCAGACAATTTTCTTCTTATGCACCGCAGTCACGCACGAAAGCTCCGATTCCTTATAGAACTCCCCCCGCTGCTTCAACAGCAGCAGCGTCGGCGACACCACTTCTTCTGCTCCAGCTGTCCGCTATGTCTTTCGTGGCTTATCAAACTCCCGCATTCGCGCCAGGTTCTACCGATGCTCCTGCATCTTCCACTCAAACGGCCAAATCAACTCCTGCATTTTGTTCTTCGACTGTCAACTCTCGGCACGCCATGTTTCAGCCCATCACCAACCAAATGGACGCACACCAACGCCGCACCATCTGTTTTCTGCTCGCAATTCTGAGACTAGCATATTCAACAGACGCGTCTGCTTCGTCAAAAAAAGCCATGTGAGAATGTTATCTGTATCTGAATCAGAGAAAAAATAATAAAAAATCATGCAAGGATCTTGAAATTATAATTATTAAGTTCAAAATTGAAAAAAAAAAAGAAGATTGAATTAAATAGATTGAACAAAATAACCTTTCTAATTTTCCATTCTACCTCTCTTGCTTCTCATTCCTTTTTCTTACCTCCATCTTTTGTTCTCGTTCGTTTCCTTTCTCTGCAGTTCTGTTTCTGCAAAACAAATCTCCCTTGTCCTGCATAAAACATGAGCATTCTTTTACATTTCTTGCTCTTCCGCTGCTGTCTCCAGTCGACAAACAATTGAATTCCCCGTCTCATTGAATTAGCAACAATGCGCTGTAAAAGCATTTCATAAATAAAAAAATGCCACTGCTTCAATAATTATTGCAACTCGCCAAGAAGATGAATGAATGCATGATATTTCATTCTTCTTGTTGGCGCACGAGCAGCAGAGTGAACTCAATCAGCGCCAGAAAATATGTTCGGTTGAAAGCAGAATCTGATGAAATTCTCCATTTTTTTTATAAAAAACCATTTCTCATAAAAGCCGCAACGCAAGATAAATACAGGCCAACAGTTTAAGAATCAGATATTACTGACAAACAAACATAAAATATAAAGATTTTGAATATATTATGACATATTTTTTAAAAAAAGTGGTAAATAAAAAATATATTTGAGAAATAATAGCATTACTACAAACATTAAAAAAAAGAAAGTATTAGCAAACTGGTAAAAAGTTGGAAAAGTTAGTGGTTTTAAAAAAATGAAAGAAACAAAACTCCAGCTTTAATCAGAACCATATCTTTTTGAATTTTTAATTATTTATTAAAAAAAAAACAAATATCAGAAAAATTTTGATTTTTTGTTTAATAGTTATGTATGTGATAAGAGTTAGAAAAATGTTTTTTCTGAATTTTTAAAACTTGTATTCATGGAAAAAACTTCTGTTTTCCGCTTCAAACAATGAAGATGACAGAAGGATCAGAATCTCGATGCCACTTTTTTTTGTTCAAAATGGTTTATTTCATCGATTTAACTTCATATATTACTAAAAAACTGCTTTTTGAAATCTGCAATTTTCGCCCTTTAGCGCGTAATTTTTTGATCTTTTTGCCCTCGAAAAAAATAAAATATAGGGTCGGATCCTTTTTTTCATTCAAAAATGTTGTTGTGTATGAGTCATATTTTTTCATTTTTCATGCATTACTGAATGATTAGATGAGTGGTCGTTTCAAAAATGTGTTTCATTTTTGTAATTGAGTTTTACTGAAAATCATAGAAAAATGAGTGAAATGAAAAAAAATACGTTAAAAAATAACAATCATCCACCAATCAAAATGGCATAAAAAAACAAAAAGTACTTCATGATATTAATCATTTAAAAAATTGAAAACAGTTAGAAATTTTCTAATCAAATTCATCAACTTTCAATTAAACAAAGTTTTATTACATAATCATAAAACATTCACCAAATATCGACAAAATGTCAACAATTTTGAACAATAAAAGATATAAGAAAAAACTGTACTATAACAACAAATTCGTGGTATCAAAGACAATTCCAAACAAAAAAGAATACTAATATTAAAAGTTCAAAAACAAACTTGTCCATTTTCCCTCTGTTTTCCATCCACTCACCCCTTTCTGATATTTCTCTCTCTTTGACTCAAAAAGATCAAATCCAACAAAGAAAAAAGACAGACACAATGATAAAACAACATTTCACACTCTCAACAACTCTCCCTTCCAAAAACCTCACTCAAAGATCAATGAATTCCTTCACAACTCTATATATTAATGAATCTCGATATATACATGTATAAGCGGGACAATAACCAAGAAATAAATAGGGACATATCAGGGACAATAACCAAAAGAAAACAATCGGATTCTAACTGTTGTGCACCTGGGAGGCTGTTCGTCGTATCCAGGTCCGGATATTGCAGCCCGAAGGCTGCAATATCTAATACGAACAGTCACGTCCAGCACCCTTCCGATAGAGTGCCAGCTAAGCATGCACAACAACTAGTTTCTTAATAGGGGACACCAAAAGAACAATTTTGAGATTCATTAAAAGAAGAAGAGTCAAGAAGAAGCTCAAATCTCCTTGAAAGAAGATCTTGAGAAGATTGAGAAAGAAGAGAAGAGTTAGATGATGTGATATCAGAGTGAAATGACTTTCTTGATCTTTGAACTTTTTCTTTCATTGTTGAAGATTCGAGGGCAACCAGAGAGCGTTGAGGAAGATATCCAACAGCTGAAGCAGAGACAAATGAGCCTTTGCGCTCAAAATACAAGTAGTCCTTCATGTGAGGGACTGACAGAGATGGCCATGAAATTTGCTGAGATGGTACATATTCTTCAAAGTACCTCTCATGCTCAAAGTTATTGACAGATGTTGAAGATGGTGAAGAGTTCGATGATGATGTTGAGAAAATGTTTGATTGTGAAGTTGAAGAAGCTGATGTCGAAGTGTTCATATTGTTTTCGAAGAAGTTGATCAAATCATGAAGTGTGGTGATGTGTTCAGTCGAAAGATTGTTGTCGATTGCATTCACTAACGCACCAAATTCACTATCACAGATATTTTTTCCATGATGCTCAGCGAAGAAGTTGAGTTGAGTATTTTTCTTTTTGAGAAGTTTTGATTGTTTTGAGAGGATGAAATGAAGAAGGAAGCGATTTCTGTTGTGTGGACCAGAATCGCAGAAGAACTTAAAAGTGTGAGTGTCTGAGAAGAAATGTCTTTTGATCACAGATTCCAGACACTCAATAACAAATCTGTGATCATTTGAGAGGCAGTCGGAGAAGAAGTTGAAAGTTCGTTTTATTTGTTGATTATTAATTTTTTGAAGAGAGATGATTGTGAATTGAGAGACTTGTTGATAATTAAAGAATTCTTGTTGAAGTTGGTTCTTTCTGATCGGGAGTTTCCATTTTTCTTTAAAGTCGAAGACGAAGACTGCTTCTCCCTCTTTCAGATTGTCGACAGTTGATTGATAGTGTTTTCGTTGCATTTCAGCAACAAGTCGGTGTTGTCGAAGAAGTTTGAGTGTATGAAATTCGGCAGAAGAAAGTCCATTTTTATTTTGTGAAGACTTCAGTTTGTTTTCGAGATAGTTGAGTTTCTCGCACATTCCACAAAGATCTGTACGTCTTTTCGCTTTGGAAAAGTTGGTAGTGAGTTTGTAGAAATGTGACAGAGAAACTTTGATGTTTGTTTCTTCTGTGAACTCACTCCATAATTTTGTCTTGGGTTTGAAGATTAATCTTTTCTCATTGGGAGAAAAGATGCCCATTTTCGTTCTTTTTTCTTTCAAAGCTTCTAATCCATAAGAAGATGTGATTGATGATGATAGTTGTGGAATGGAAGTTGTTGGATGAAGTGGAGTGATGAATGATGATGATGATGATGATGATATGTTATTTAAAGTGTTTAAATTTGATGTATCTGAAGAAGAAGAAGAACCACCAAATTGAATAGTAGATAGTGTTGGTTTTGTTTTTTCTTTTGTGTAAAATGAAAGGGAAGGAGTGAAACCTTGTGAGTGAAGATTATTCCATGAAGAACTCCATTTGTCACTATCGAATTCAGAAACACTTTCATCATTGCAAATACTCCAAAAACTATTGATTCCACTTTTTCTTTTCACAATTGCAATGTAATGTCCGTTTTGTTGATCCAGACGTTTGAATAGTATTTGTCCAGAAAAATGATATATGATGGTTTCTTGATTATCTTTTTGAAGATGTTGAATATCTTTAGAAGAAAACCCTTTGCAAAACGTGCGTTGATTGACTCTATCTGTTTCCATTAGTAATGTTCTCGAAGGTGCTGAACTAGCAGAATCAGTACATTCATGACAGAGGGCTAGCACCTCTGGAAATACAGCCATTTCCTCCCATCTCGCAGCACAGCATTTTTCCTTGCATGCATCACAATAGACACTATTCTTTCCTTCCAAAACTTCAGTTGCAAAGAGAGAAGATAATCCATTATGAGTCGAGGAAGAATTAATAACAACATTGTTACAAACTTCGTTGAAACGTGATGAAATTTTTTGGCATTTTTGGCATTTGAAATGAGTGATTAAAACAGGATTGAAGGTGTCCTTATTTATCAACTCATCTTTTTGAAGAAGTTGGTGAAGATTGTCAAATGCCTCAGCCACGTTTTGCTGCTGTCTGCTTCCATAGTTGCAGAAATTTTCCCATTTGTCAATAAGAGATGGGACCCATGAACGTACTGCCGTTCCATCTTTAGCCAGTTGTTGACAAACACTTATAACACGCGAAGATGTGTTCTTCAAAGATGTTTGTTTTTTGAATAAAGATGGTTTTTGAATAGTTATTGAAGAGAAACATTGAAGAAGAGAAGCCAAATAGCATGTGTTGCCTAAGTTAGGCAATCCTTTTGCTATTTGTGATGATTTATTTGATGAATTTAATGAATTTGAGAAAGATTGAGAATGAGAATAATTTTTTATTGAATTTTCTTTTGCATTCTTTTTTGAAATATTTTTTGAAGAATTATTTTGAATAGATATTTCATTATTTGAAGATTGAATGCTTTGTTGTTGAAGTATTGAAGTGTCATTCTCTTTTGAAAATGAAGAAAAGAGATTTTGAAATGCTTGAGGTGGAATTAATGTGGGTGAAGTGGCATAATCTACTAATTGCTCACTTACAAACACATTATCATTTTGAAATGATGAAGAATTTATTTTTTCTTTCAATTTTTTTGAAATTGAAATTTGTGAAGAAGAAGTTTTTGATTTGAATATTTTGTGAATTGGTATTGGAGATGGAGAAGAATGACGCTTGTGATATGAATTTTTATTTTGGTTTTTTGTTGACCCCCTTTCTCTCCTTATTGGAGTGTTGATTGGAGCATCAACAGCTTGAGAAGAAGAAGAATTTGAAGAAGGAGAATTTTTTTCTGAAATGGTTTTTGAATTTTTATTTTGTTGAGATGATGTTGAAGAAGAAGAAGATTGTTTTTTATTTGAAGAAGAATTTTCCGTAATTATTTCTTCTTCCCAAGCTGCTTCATCAATAAATCTTGCGTAATCTGGCTCAGTTCGCTGCTTTTTCTTTGCTGACTGAAGCGAAGTGGAGGCTTCAGTTGAATGGGCTAACATCCAGTTGTTGCCCTTTTCCCAATCCTGTTCATTTAAGCCTAAAATAAACAGAGAAAATTATTCAAAAAAAAATTCAAATAAAAACAAACCACTTTTGCAAGACGGAAGATGAGGTATTTGTGGAGGAATGATAAATCCTTGGTTCTTTTTGAGCGTTTGCTTCGCATAAATAAATTTTCCTTCTGTGACATCATATCCATAGTCCTGTAAATCGGATAATGATGTGTTGCGGGACAGTGCTTGTAGCATTGTTGTCTGAGTGTGCAACGGAGCGTTGTTGTACACCACAGACAGGTCTTCCAGCAGCTTTATGTGATATTCTGTTTCAAAAAAAAATAAATAATTAACAAATCAAAAAGAAAAAAATAACAGAGAGTGAAAATAATATTTTCAACACAATACAAAAAAATAAAAAACTAAACCATTCAAAGACTTCAGTAAATCATCAATTACTGAAGATGATTGCCTGTAAGTGTAAAACAAATAGGCAAGCAACGAATCCACGTCATTTCCGCCGATTCTCTTTATTTCTTGCCATAGAACATTGCAACGAGAATTTAATGTCGATTCGCGTTTTGAAATCGACATTTTTCTCTAATAAATATTTTCTTATGGAAAATCACAATTATTCTAAAAAAATTTTTTTTTATTTAAAAAAATATGTATTGTTATTTTTTCATTATTTGACTATTTCCAAAATTGTTAAAAAATTTTTTTAACGTGATTTGAATTATAGAAAAAAATTTTAAATATTTCTTATCAGAAAAAAATTGGAAAAATTAAAGAATTCTTAAATTGAAGGTTTATTGAAAAATTCATCACATAAATATTCTTATCTTATGAAAAATATCATTCTCATATAAAAAGTTCTTAAAAATATATATAATATTGTTCTTCAATGAAAAAAGAATCAGATCCATAATTCAAAATTCGAAGGAGTCAAAAAGATCAAAAAAAAAAGTGCTAAAGGGGGGAAAGTGCAAGGAGCCGAAAACAGTTTTTTTCCAATAAATAAAGTACATATGTCGTTATTTATCATTTCCGGCATAAATCAGACACGTGATAATATTGTCATTTTGTGATCGTCATTGTTTTTAATTTTCAAACAGAAAAAATTTAATTTATTTTTTTCTCGATGAATGAAAGGATTTTGGATTTTTTTCCAAAGCCAGAGAGTTTATAATTTTTTTTTAATATAAATGTGAATTAAATATTTCAAATTGAAATTTTTAGTGAAAATCTGATGAAACCCAATAAAAGGAAATTCATAATGTCAAGTGGGAGGTTGTCTGGTTCTCGATTTTCCCGTGCGCACACAAGCATGAGAAAGCAAAGCATAATGAACGATGTGGATATGCTGTCGAACTTTTTCAGAAATATGTCAGTTGATCATGCAAATAAAGTCCTCTTCGAATTTTTTATCAAATCGATCCCCGGAAACTCGCTAATGAATAATCTGATGAAAAATTATGGATGTTTGCTTTTTGTTTTTCCTTTATTTTCTTTGTTTTTTGTAATTAATGATTTTTTATTTTGATATTTATTATGTTTTTATTTTTTTATTATTTGTTTATAAAAAAGCACCATTACATAAGATTGTCCAAAAATTGAAGCTCCCGTTCAATGAATCGAACCCGTATATCCAAGAAAAAATGCTGCTGTGTCTGACTGAGTGGTTTTCTCAGCAAGAACTGATACAAGATTTCAATTACAAGATCAACTGTTTGGGTGAATGTTTGAAGGATAAAAAGAAAGAGAATTCAATTCAATCAATTTTTCGGAAGCAATCTTCTTCATCAAGTTACAGTGTAATATCTTCAGACGAAGATGAAGCGGTTGATCAAATGTCTGAAGAAGAAGAAAGCGACGATGAAGAAACGGAGAGCGATGAATGTTTAAAAATGAGCAAAGATAAAAAATGTTCAGATATTAAAGGAGGAGGAATGAAAATGGAAATAGAGGTTTGGTTTTTTATTATTTTTTCAAAAATTGCCTGATTCAATTTGACAGGCAAATCAATAATTATTTGTTTATTTTTTTGTTTGTTGCTTTGAAGCAACAGTCTTCAATGGAAGCATTAGGAAATCCTTATTCTGTTCTTTCAACAGTTCCACAAATGAGTAGCTTTTTTCAATTTCCTCCTTCGTTTCTATTTCCAGCTCATCCTTTACCAAAAGAATCACGTTCATATGTTCAGGTGTTGGTGAATTGTGGGAGGGAGTTGATAAATTTTGGATCATCATGTGCTTTAGCTTCTATTTGTCAATGTCTGGCATCGTTTGGAGTGCAATGTGATATCAAAAAAAGACGTGGAGGAGTGTATATTTTCCGAAGACTTTTCAGTGCAATCAGAGGGAGAACTGTGACAAGCAAAGTGTGGGGAACTCCAGCATTTATGAATTTTGTGCAAAAACATGGTGGGAGCAAATCTGATCCATTAGGGATCACAACAGCATATGAAGCAATTCTGAACGATGCATTTTTGGAGGGGTGCAATATCAAGAAAGACTTCACAGTGAAGCAATCTTCATTCAAACTGTGTGCGAAGTGTTCTCATGTTCGTGTTCATAACCAAAATCCTTCGTTTTATTTCACCATCATGCATCCATCGATTGTGAAGGGGTTGAATTTGTCATTGTCTGCAACCGATCAGTTATCAACTGAGGAACCGTGTATTGATGCTTATTGTGGGTGCAAGACTTCATTTTTGTATTGGACACAAATTGACAGGTTCCCAAAAATCCTTGCAATTTATCATAGCTCAAAGGAAAACTCCCCTGTTATGCAACCGCCCAAAACTATCACATTTCATGGAAGTGGATCCACTCCGAAATCGATGGTGGTGACGTCACATGCAACAAATCAACTGAAACATGAGTTTTCTTTCTTTCCGAGGATTGATTACAATTTCATTGGATATGTCCTTCATTCGATGAAACCTATGCCTATTGGTCATTTTATAGCAGTTGTTGTTGATGGAAGAGATGAATCGACTGGGGAGCTTAGTCTACTGGAGTGCAATGATGGAGTTATATCTCAGGTGAATTCCCATTTCAATGAAGCATATTGGAAAGCAATGGCAAATGAAGGATGGAATGGTGCAATTTGTTTTTATAGAATAAACCAAATGATTGAATGATTTTGTTCTTTGTCTTTTTTTGCTTTAATTTTTACTTTTTTTTCCTTGCGATTTTTATTTTCGAATTTTTCTTTTTTCAATTTTCTCACTTCCTCTCTTGATGTTTTCAGTTTGATTTTTTACAGTTTTCTCAAGAAAACATTTATAATGAATGAAATATTTTTTATTTGAATTATGAATTTCTTCTGAAATGACAAATCCTTCAAAATTACAAAAAAACGTATCATAATTTAAAATAAAAATAAAAAATGAAAAATATGAAAACATCAATAACATTAACATTGCTATTAAAAAAACAAATAAAATTTATTTTCAGAAAATTTATATGATACCTGTCCGTATACGATTTTTAAATCACAAATTTTAAAAATTCGACTATACTCAACATTGTCAATTTTGAATGAAAAAAAGGATCCGACCCTATATTTTATTTTTTTCGAGGGCAAAAAGATCAAAAAATTACGCGCTAAAGGGCGAAAATTGCAGATTTCAAAAAGCAGTTTTTTAGTAATATATGAAGTTAAATCGATGAAATAAACCATTTTGAACAAAAAAAAGTGGCATCGAGATTCTGATCCTTCTGTCATCTTCATTGTTTGAAGCGGAAAACAGAAGTTTTTTCCATGAATACAAGTTTTAAAAATTCAGAAAAAACATTTTTCTAACTCTTATCACATACATAACTATTAAACAAAAAATCAAAATTTTTCTGATATTTGTTTTTTTTTTAATAAATATTCAAAAATTCAAAAAGATATGGTTCTGATTAAAGCTGGAGTTTTGTTTCTTTCATTTTTTTAAAACCACTAACTTTTCCAACTTTTTACCAGTTTGCTAATACTTTTTATAATTTAATTTTTATTGTAATATTACAATTTTTTCATTATATTGGAAAACTGCTCTGTTTGCTTCCTTTTCAAAGAAAACGAACTTTTCTTGTCTGTCAAATAGCAAATCTTCACGTTGGAGAGCATTGCGATGAGAATAGAACATATTATTATATAGCCATTGGGAAACAAATGAAGTTACGTAAGATTCATGATTTTTATAATTTTTGATTGGAACAAAAGATAAAAACAAATTCAAATGATGTTTTATTGAATGTCGATATAAGGATAGAATTCTGTGAAGGACAAAATCTGCACAAAGTTTTATAGAATTTGGAATATAAGGCAGTGGGAGCAGTTTTTTGGCAAAAAAAAAGTGGCTTGCAATATCAAGGGAAGGATATTTATCACAAAAAAGGCAACAATTCATTGGAAAAAAGGAGAATTTCAAGATGTCAATTATATTAATAAGGTTTTCCTGTTTCTCGGACTGTGCCAGGCAGACGTGGAAGGCTGCGAAATTCTATTTCTGATTCCGCTTTTGCTTCAAAAGAGTGTAGAACAGCCAACGACGAGACATCCAATTATCAAATATTTGTTGGCAGTCGAACAACATTCTGCCCAACTGCAACTGGATTTTACTGCTGAAAGATCTTGTAATTGTTGCAAACAGCAAACTTTGCATTGACAATTTGGTGTTTCTGTTTGTGTAGCACACATATGGCTATCAAGCACATCTTCTGCTGCAATTCCTCCTCCTCTTCTTCTTTCCGGATATCTGCATCTTCTCTGTTGTTTGCCCATCTCTTCAATTGCAGTTTCGAGCTGCACTGCCTGGCGAATGAGATGCCTCCATTCTTTTCATTTGAGGCTGCTGCATGGAATCAGAGCACGTTCAGCATGTTTCTCTTCTGTCATCACTCCTCATTCATCCTTCCTTCTCTCTTCCTTCTCACATTTTTCCCCTCATTGATTGCATGTTCTTCCACTTTGTGTTCTTCCAGCTTGCCTCGATGCAGCTATTTCCTCTTCATTTTGTGAAAGTGTTCACAAGCAGAGTTTTGTTGCAGCTCATTGGGAAGAGACAGAAGTTTGAATGAGAGGGAGGGAGGGAGGGAGGGAAAAGAAAGAAGGAAGGAAGTTGATCAGGCAGATGGTCTTTGGATTTGATTATTGGGATGCTACAGTAGAAGAAGAGGAAGCATAGAAAGAAAATTGAATCGATGATGATTAATTTGTTTCAATTCAAAACGTCGGATCTGAAGAATTCAAAGGCATGAATTAATATATTTTCAATAATTTTTTTTAGTATTTTCTTTTGATTTTATTGTGAAATTATGCATCTTCTTTTTTTTTTAGTCATTATCGAAGCCCGACGAATAGAAACATTTGCGCACACTTCTGCCTCTTCTTCGACTTCTTCGTTTGTGTTTTCTACAGGGATAGTCATTGGGACAGATGACACAGCACAGCTAAAGGCACTACCACAGGAAGATATACCGACTGATGTTGGGCTGCAGGCATGCGGGACTGAGCCGCGGAGTGTGTACTCGTGTCTGGTTGTGAAGCATGTGTTCCAGCCGCTGTCGATGCAACTGAATGCGCCAGCAGGAATAATGATATCTTCGTTTGTTGCAGTGGTGCTGATGGGGCGCGTGTGTGGAGAGGCGCTGCACCCTGCAGCATCTGGTCAATTACATTGCACCACGATCTTTTGAGCGCATGTGGCAGCAGAGCATCTGGAGGCTGTGAAGTACATAATATTGTCTGCTCTATTTTTTTGTGAATGTGATGTAGTTACCGAATGTTGTGCTGACATGTGTTTTGTTAGCGCTGGCAGCGTATTTCGTGGCGGTGACGTGTGTCAACTCGCTCTATGAGATGCTGATGAAGTTCAGGGGAATTCTGTCGATTGCGCTTCCACTACTGAAAAGAGCATATTGTGGAGATGATGATAAAGAAGATGGAAGAGAGATGAAAATGAGGCAATAGAATGACTGATTGAAATGAAGATTCCAAAGAAGAACGAGAAGAAGAGATGTTGTAACATCAAAGAACGGAAGAGCACTGGAAATGGAGCAATTGCAGAAGAGGAGGAGCGGAGTACAAATGTAATCGTATTGTATTGTCTGTTTGGGTGACATTTTTGAACGAAGTGGAAGCAGAGGCCTCACCGAAGTATCATGTGGAAAGCAGGTAGCTGTGTGAGGAGTGGGTTGTACAGAGCGAAGAGACAGAAGCGCTGATGGAAGAGGGGTTTTGGAGTAGGCGTGCGTACAGAGAGAAGGGAAGTGATGGAAATCAAGATGGAGATAAGATGAAGAAGGGGGAGAGAAAGAGGAAGGAGAGAGAAGGTGAAAGCGAAGAGGAATTATTAATGTTATCTTCCATTTCCTCTGATACAACACATTTTTATTGTGCACATCACAATTAATCGGATATTTCATCTTCTTCTTCGTTGACTTGTTATTCTTCTCATTCTTCTGATGATACAGCAGTTTTCACGTCATTGAGCAGTGGAAGAAAAAGTTAATGGAGCAATTGAAAACATTTGCATCCTGTTGTCATCTGGCCAACCGTTGTTGCGATTAGGAGAAAGATCAGAAAGGAGCAGGACAGCCAAAATATATTTTCAAAGAGACAGACAGTTGTGCAGACACCAGCAAAGGCAGTTTTTGCAAGAGGAATGGAATGCATTCAGACAGCTGTGCAGGCAGAGAGAGAAGGCATGCAAGAACGCAACGCGATTTGAAAAGAGAAGCACAACCATCCTTTGTTTCTGATGCATTTCCTGAACTGTCTCTTGAGAATGCTTTATTCTCTTCCTCTTTGTCCTCTTCCTCTTCTTCTTCTTTTCCCACTTCTTCATCACATTCTTCTTCTTCTTTGACGTGTCCTCTCTCTTAACATTGGATCAGATCCGCAACATTCGAATGTGAGCAAGATTTTCAATCAATAACTGAATAATCCATACAAAAAATTATCTCATTTGGTTAGGCTATCTTCAACAACATCATCGCTGTAGATGCCTTCTTTAGGATTGCTGGACGTGCACTTGAACTTCTCTTCTCTTCTGCAGCACACATCCTGCAATATTTTGGAGCTTCGAATAGATTTGGTGCGCAAGCTGCGCTGAATGGACTGAATGGGCATCGCATGAGAAATGGCGGTGGAAGAGGGAAGGAGCTTCAAGGCACATTGCGTTTATCCTCTCGCTTTATGACACCACCAAGAAGCGAAGAGAGAGAAGTTCAAGTTCAAATTGAAGAGGCAAAGAAGGTGGATTTCAAAAGCTAATTGAGCACAGAGCAGAGGAATGGGAATCAATGGGAAAAGCCAAAGGCGAAGACGAAGACGAAGGAGAAAGACGAGTTTTGCACAATGCAAATTAACGCTTTCGACACAAGGCTTCCACATGAAGAAACAGAAAGGAGAAGGGGAAGAGAAGGAGGAGGCGATGATGAAGTGATCAGCAGCAGACATTTTTCTCGTTCGGCATCACGCTCTCATCTGCTCAGCTGCACCCTCAACACATCACAGCCTCATAAATATTTGCCACTCCTCCTTTTTCTCCCTTGCCACGCACGCAATTGTCTGCCCCTTCTGTTCTTGTTGGAGCTCCACCAAAGCCATCCACTTCATCATCTCCTGCCACAGACTACTTTTCACTCACGCAGAAGTCCTTCGACATGACTAGCCCAAGCTCTGCCTCTTTATCAAACATGTCTTCTTCCTCTCTTTCTTCTTCTATTTCATCCTTCTCGCTGCCTCCGCTTGTGACTGTGCCGATCCCTCGTGCGATTCTCGGGAAGAGCAGATTGGGTAATGCAGGTGTGTTTGCAAGCAGCAGCGTGTCAGCGACGAGGGATGTGTTTGAGCCACAGAGCATCTTTCTGAACTATGCTGCGTATGTGGCTAGCCAGGAGATTCTGCTGGGTGGTGAGAAGGAGAAGGAGAAGGAGTAGAAGAAGGATGAGAAGAGGAGTGCAAATGAGTTTGTGAGTGATAAAGATGAAAAGGGATTGTTGTATCTGACAGATAAATGCATCGATAATGAGAAAAATGAAAAAGAGGAAGAAAAAGACGGATTTGGCAGAGATATTAGAAAGGCTCGGAATAAATCGAATGGGATAAAAGGAAGAATAAGCCCGTGTCAATTGAAATCACGCTTTGCTCAGCTTATCAGCCAGAAATCAAAAATCCAAGAAATATCCAGCAGCAACTTATCGAAACGCAATCACTTTCTCTCCGATTGCATCCACTAACAAATCATCATCATCATCTTCTTCTTCTTCTTCAACTTCTCCTTCTTCTTCCTCTCCCTCCTCAACCAACCCCCCATCCATCAAGCACAGCTTTGGGGGTTCGTTCAAAGTGAAGTGGCAGAATGTGATTGATCTATGTGCCAGTGTTGTTTGCAGAGCTTTTCTGTCGATTGACGTTCCACCTTCGATGAGATGTCCGTTTCCTGTTGTACAGTTAATGATCTGCGGCTTCGACGACATCCGCAAGCAGAGGGGACTAAACGCAATGACCCACATGGCGAACCAGAATTGTTTGGAAAATTGTTATTTTTCTGCAAAATAAAATATTTTTCATTAATTGTTTCATTTTTTTAATCTGTATTTTGCTTTTCAAATATTAATCTTATTTTGATATTTTTTTGTTCATACTCATACGATGAATTGTAATGATGGTGGACCAATGGCTATGATTATGCAATTATCCTGATTAGTAAATAAAGGTTATTTGCTGAATGGTGCTGTTGCAAAGCAACTAATCAGATTCATGGGGTTTGCCAGAAACTTATTATAGAATTATTTTTCACAATATTTTCTTTCTTCCTTTTTACGCCTACTTTTTCGCTAGTTCGTTTCATTATGCAAAAATACGCAAATATATTCACTATCAGTTTTCGATGGTATCCTCTTGTCTCTTCTTCTCTTCGTGTGATCAACAAGTTCATCACCAACGGTGCTGTGTTCCACTCTGTGTTCCTGCGCAAAGGCATTCTCCAGCTCATCCTCCGCTTGCTGTACTCACCATGCACTGAATACATCGACAAGGCCTCTTCTATTCTTCTCTCGCTGACCACCAAGTCGTTCAAGCTGTTTGCCAATTCACTCGACAAGGCGCTGTTTAACGAGCTTGTCGAGCTGATGTTCTCGCCACAGGCAATTGTGCGGAACAACAGCGTCGGAAATCATAGAGGCGCTTGCTGAAGGAAGAGGGCTGGATGAAGAAGAAGAAGGAGAAGAGAAACGAGAAGGATAATGAAGCGAACAATGAACCAACAGTTACGAAGGAAGAGCTGCTGCGTTGTTTGCTGAGCTGAGGTGTTGGGTCGAATCTTGCAGGATTACCGGCTTCACCAACAACGACTGACATAGCGAAAATAATGACTGCTTGTGCTTTGCTTAATCTGTATGCACCTGTTGGGAAAAAGAAGAACAGGAGAAAATACGGAGGAGGATGATGATGATGAGGATGAAGAAAAGGAGAGTGTAACGAAAGAGATGAAAAAAAGAAGAAGAAGATTGGTGTTCATGTCCGTCTTCTCCTCGCACACAAGGTCATTCGCCCACTTTGTATCGACTGCGTTCTTTCCTGTGCTCACCTTTGCTGCATATTCCATCGATTGCCTCAGTACCAATTCAATTGCCATACCGGTCCCACCATTACATGCTCCACCCACTGCCTGAAGAACGCACACAGCTTCTCCACCTCAGTTGAATGCAGCGCAAAACAGCCACGTCACAACATATTCCAGCGAGCACAGCAGAGCAGTTATTTCTGTGCTACCAAACGCTCTCCTCAATCTTCAGTGTAACTTTCTTCTTTCAGAATCGTATTTGAAAGAGGGAATAATCAATTCCTCAACCATTTGCTCCTTCTCCTTCATTCCCTTCCTCTTCTTCTTCTCCCAAGCTGCAACTTATTCCACAATCTGAATTCTTGCTGATTGATAACACTCACAGAACGGCCAATTAATTAGAGCTTCGACGACTCAGAAAGCTTCCATGAAGCTCAACCCAATCGATTCTGTAAGAGAACATAGGAAAGAGCAAGTGAAGGTGAAGAGAAAGGGAAAAGTGTTCAGTGCGTGTCAAACTCCACAAGGAAGGGAAGAACAGGGAATGCCATTGTTTAATTGCTGCTGATGCCGAGAGCCGAAGGAAGAGAAAGAGAAGATAGAAGGTTTGGAAGAAGAGTGAAAGGATATCAATTTTGATCATCAAAGTGAGTTGCTTGTGAAGCAAAAGAAATTGTTGCCACCGGAGAGATGAGAGCTATGGTGGAGAGAGAGTCAAATGAAGGGGAAGCAAAAACGAAAGAAAAGGATGATCAAGAGAAAGAGGAAGATGATGATGAAAAAGGGAAAGAAATGGCATAAACAAAAAACGAATGATGGCTCAGGCGAATTCAATGTTGATTTCTTCACAAAGCAACAAGAGCAGGAACTTAGGAAAAGCACGAAGTTAACGAAGGGAGAATTTTAAAATGTCGAGTTGAAATGATAGGAAACCATGTAGTGAATCGAGAAAAAAATAAAACCTGCATTTTTAAATAAAGAATAAAAAGAGAAGTGAAGGACAGAGTCAATTATTATTGTTAACTGTAGTTTCCTGTGCAAAACAATCTCCGTTTGCTGAATCTGTTGAGCAGATCAGCAGATATAGAAATTTTTTGAAGAGATTTCAGCTTGATTGATGAAAAGCACATTTCTTTTTCCACAGAAAAATAAAAATTCACAAATTTGTTGCATTTTTTTAAGTTCTTTAAATATTTTTTCCATTTTATCAGCTTTGTTTAACAGGTTAAGTATCTTTTTTCACTTTTAAATTTGTTTTGTTGATTAAACTTTATTAATTTTTAGGTTCATTTTTATTAAACTTGATCAAAAAATCGTTTTTCGTAAAAAATGTTAAATAGGTATGTTTTTTTGGTCTTATAAATAAAACAAATATATATTACAGAAATTAAAGTTAAATACTTGCAAAAAATCATTTTTAACTTCTTGATCAAAAAATACCACAATATATTTTATTTTTTCGATTTTTGATCTTTTTTTATGATATCAAAAAAAATCACCCACATGTTGATAAGCACTCGATATGTCCAGAGTTGTCATCCAGTCGTTCTTCTCCAGGAGTTCCACGACTGTCTCCTTGGAATCCATCTTGAAATGTTTTCCCTGCACTTCCTCATTTTAGGTCCTGCAGTTCAAGGTCTTTCTTCACTTTCCGTTCTTCTTTCGCACCGTGAATGTCGGGTTGAACCACTTCACCTCCAACTCCTGTATGGGCTTCACCACTCCGTCCTTCAATTACTCCTCCAAAAGGGATAAATAATTGTTTGTCATCTCCGTTGTCCCACGAAACTCTTGTCTGTGTTTTCTCTCCTCGAGTGAGATTGGAGACTGGGGACTTCTCCATCGAGCTCTTTTTCCATGGCTCACTAGTTTATCTCCCCCAATCTTCTTCCACTCGCTCAGTCTGTTCGCTAGTCTCCCAGGAAGTGGCTCCTTCGGTTGTCCAATCACTATGTTCTTCCTCACTCCTGGCGTCTTTTGGTCATGCTGCATCTGTGTATTCCCTTCTCCTTCGAAAATGTCTTCATTAACTGTCTTCGAGCTCTCCTCCAGGGCGCTCCCAATTAGGGACTCAATAGCAGTCCCAAAAGTTCTTAAGACTCTCTTCTCTTCCTCCTTCCCGGGTTTCCGATCGTTCTTCTGATCTATCCTGCGGAAATATACGGAGTCTCCTCCTGTTCTCGTTGTATCGTGTCGCACATCTTCTATCGATATCTCTAACGTTCGATCCACTTCTCTCTCCTTCCATTGGTCTAACGAGTTCACAATCTCTCCGATATTCACATGTGATTTTTGCACTTCCGTCTCTGATCGCATATCGTCAGGAGCAACGGTTTCTCGTTGTGTAGTCACTTCGCTGAAATGGGTAATTTTTTTTGGGATCATACTTTTTCTGTCAAAATTTTCGGTCTGATTTTTTTCGGTTCGAAAGTTATCAACATGTGAAGAATATGAACGGAAAACATCTAAAAATCAATAATGCTTAAATCTCTCGTGAAACTCTTCGAAATCCTTTATTTTTAACTTGAATGGTCGCATTTTATCATAATTTTGAAACATTGACATCGTTTTTTTTCATTCAGTTTCTATTATTCTTGAATAACAAATGTTATCATGATAATATTTTACAACATGTCACAAAATTCATTTGGTAGACAATTTTTCAGATTTAAAAAGTTATGTTTTTTGATCTCGTAAGGATTTCAATTGCTGATTATAGGTGAATTAGAGTTTTTTCTTTTTGATCCATCTTGAAAATAGATGTTTATAAAATTTACAATGAATGTTTTGATTCTTTTTCGAGAAAATTAAATATTAAGATACGTATATAAAATTTTATTCAATCAGAAATTTTCAAATCTCAGAATTGATATCAACGTTTTGTATAAGCTTATTCATCTCACTGAAATTTGAGCAAAAAAAGCATTTTTATAATTGGTTGTTTGTAATTTGTTTTTTCTTAAAAGTTTAATTTATTTTTAGATTTTTTGAATTCGTTTTTTTGTTGCAATATTCTCAAAAAATATAACTTCTGCATATAAGTATTACAACGATCGGTGAATTTTCAGAGGGAAATATTTCATGTTGTCAATAACAATTTTGAAAATTTTTAATTATACGATGAAGAATATTTAGCCGGATGGAGTGAGTGAATTGAGCATTTGAAAGAGTTCCAGAATAGTTAAAAATAAAATTGAAGAAGATATTGTTATTGAGTGGAGTGTATTTGAAGAAGTCACCCAGAAAACATCAAAAAATGTGAAGCGCAACCAGCGTGAGCATTAACCCGCTTGAGTCTCCGTCTTCTGCATTGAACCATCTAGACTCGTTCATCAGCGCTACCCTACCATCTTTGAAATCTGTTCGAACGAACGGATCGGGTGTCTCGACTTTTTCTTCTTCTCGAACATTTTGCACTCGGCTGGTGATGTTGTATTCCACACCTATGGCAACATCTTTTTTCCAATGGCAAGCTTGCTTCCTCTTTATCACCAGCCACACCTTCTGCTTCCACCCTCACCCGGTGCAGTCCCTCTCGGCTGCAGCACACATGCCGCCCCCGCATCGCCACCAACGCCGGATAGTGCACAAACCCCCCACTCTCCGGGAAATAGAACGCAGACTAAATAGTATGCGTTCCATACACCTCCAGGACAATGCTCTGTGTTATTGTCGAACTGCCCCTTTTCAAATCAATCGATCTTCCCGGAACTTGAATCAGCACCTCCACAGACATCTGCATTGCCTTCGTGTTCGTCAGCACTTCATCGCGCACATACACTTGCATGGCTTGAATCTTAATCCGCTTCTCATAATTTTGCCTCCTTTCTCTGTTCCTGATTCACCTCCAATTTTTCGCTCACGTCATACACAAACTCCTGCACAACCACCTGCTTCATCTCCACTCGTTTCCCCAAGTCACTCAACTACATCCCTTGTTTCCTCACTTGTCTCTCTTATTCTCTTTCCCTTTCGTTTTATCCTTCTCCTTCTCCTTCTCCTTCTTCAATTCCTTCTTTTCCCCCCTCAAATTCCTCCATCTCCTTCACAAACAGCACTGCGGCTGTGTCATACTCCTAATAGACTCTCTCGCCCTTCCTCCCCTCATCTCAGTCGCCTTCTCCACGCAAACAGGATGCACACAAACATCTTTCAGCGCAGCTGCAAACGCCGCTGATGCAAACGAATCGGTGCATTCAATCACATTCGCTGACACAAAAGGAACAGACTTCCCACACTCACGCATATCTCTGCCCACCCACTACCCGGCACACACAAACAGATATCGCGCATAGTCTAGGAAGATATGGTTCCACTCAACCAGTACAGAATGAGATGACGGCACACGATGATATTAATTCTCTCTGTATTCCTTCATGTTCTCCACCTGCTGGAACTTCGCAACTGGCTTTTTCTCTTCTTCTTTCCAGGAACAAAGCTCATCATCTCCAAAAGAGTCGCAAGAAACACAAGAAGCAGAAGTGAAATCATTTCGCAAATACTCTGATTCCATCTGCATTCCCATAGGCATCGCCATCTGAGGACTTGAAGGAATTTCCTTTGAGAAAGAGCTACAAAAACAATTTGCTTTACGAGGCATCGCGCAAGCGTTGCTTATCCTCTGCCATGCATTCGACTACATCTAAATTCTCGGCCTCTACCCTAACCCTGCCTCCGCCACTGCCCTAGCCATCCCGACCATCTGCATTGCCATTCTCGCTCCAGGCCTCTATCTTTTCTCCATCTGCCCCATCTGCTCTTGAACATCCGTTGAACCCCCCCAGCATACGCGGCATCAGCTTCAGCTCTTCGTTGTTCCGGACGAAGCACTCGCTCATCGTGCGCATGTCACTCAGCTGCACATCGTTGAAGATAATCTTCTGCATGTCAGGAAGAATCCCTTCTTTCTTCTGCACAAGCTCCTTCAGCTCCTCCACCGTAGTCTCCTTCGTCACGAAAACTCGAATTATCTTCCCTTGCATCGTCCTCACCTGCACTACCATCTTCCCCAAATCTCCTCCTTCTTTGAATGCTCGTCCCGACGCTCCTTTCACACTGCTCTTTCTTCCTCTTTCTTCTTCTTCTTCTTCTGCCTCAAAGAAACCCCCAACATCCAGTCCAGATCGAAGCACTGTCTCAAAAACCTTCTCCTCTTCTTTCTTGTCTATCAGCTGCAACCTCAGCTGATTTTCCACTTTCTCCACCGGCGCCACACACCTCCTCAAACTCCTCTCCAGCAATTCTTCTCCTTCTCTTCTTTCTCCTTTTCTTCTTACTTTTTCTCTTGCTCTTCGTTTTCATCAATTGCTTCACAATATCTTCTTTTTAACAATTCTTTCAGAATCAGCTCCTAGTGCATCTTCTGCAAAACATGCTTCTTCGGGTCAAACACATTCATCAGCCGCATTTACCTCAATCGTCCTTCTCCTTCTCCTCCTTCTCTTCCCTCCGTTTTCCTTCTCCCTCCGCACAGACTCAGATCCACCCCCACCACTTTCGCCACCACATGCTCATCGTCTGTCGCCACCACTGTCACAGTGCTCTGCCCCTTCCCTGCAATCACCTCCATCGGGACAACCACACGCCTCCTCTTTCCTTCCCCTTGTGCTTCAACACAAGTGTCGTCGTTTCCCCCAAAAAGTCAATGTTCTTCCAGTCTGCCAGGCTCCTCCTCCAGTTCCACACTCCTCCCATTCCCCCTTCCATCGCCCCGTTCATCATCATTATCTTCTTCTTCCTCGCCATCATGTCTGCCATCATCTCTCCGCTTGCTGCTCCTCCGCAGATCGCGTCCCCTGCAAATGCTCTCGCCTCCTTCCTCCAAGTCTCCTGCGTCACAACCCCGTGCATCAGCACAGAGTGCGCATCCAGTGTGTTCCCCAGGCGCTCTGCTGCCATCTGTCTTCGCTGAATGTATTCTTGCTCTGTGTTCAGCCTCTTGTCCGACATGTCGAACGACACCGCAACCTTTGCTGTTTCCACCTCCACCTGACTTCCTTCCTCCAACCCCGTAAGCTGCGTCTCTGCATAAAATTCCCCCGCAAACACACTCCCAAACACATACACACGCGTAATCGTTATGCAATTGCTCAGAATCACCTCCACTTTCCCTGCTTCCGCTCCTTCTCTCATCTGCCTAACTCCCACAATCACAACTGCAGCATCACCTCCTCGTCACAAAATCTTCCGCAAACCATATAGAAGCGATGTGTTGTCATGTCTCACACCGCAATCAATTTCTTCTTTCGATTTTTCGATCATGTTTTCCCCCTTCATTCCATCTTTCTCGTTGTTTTCAACAATCTTCCGTGGCTCATTCAGCGAAATAGACGTCCGCAGCCCCGTCGCCCACTCAAACAGCTCATATTCCCCACAAGGTCAATCAGCCGACAGAATCGCCTTCCCTTCCTTCATCACCATCTTCTCGCTCACGTCACGCAGTTGGACAATCCGCTCTATCCCGATCATTTGCGTCAGCGAAACCAGTCTCTTCTCAATCCTCTTCTTCTCATTCTTCGCTCTCTCCTTTTCTTCCTCTTCAATCTTTTCCTCTTCACTCCTTTCCTCTTCTCCTTCATCCCATCCCTTTGCCTACCAGCTTTTCCACCACACGCCTCGACTGCAGTAATTGCGACACCATCCGATCTATCACCGACGGCAGCAGCGACGGGTCAAATAGATCGCAGATCGATGTGAGCACATTCACATCTGCCGCTGCAACGATCCGCTTACTCCCCGACTTCGTGCTCACAGATGCTGCAAGCGATGGAGCCTGACCAACAAACGGAACAGATAGCACCACATAAAGCACAACATCGTCAGCACACGTAACACCTCCATTCAGCAATCCCCGCCGAGCCACAACATGTCCCTTGAAGCGTCTGTTGCTCCTTCAGTTACCAATTCTTTTAATTTGCATGCGCCCCAACTTCTTCTGACACAGCAATTAGCATCCGTCTATTGATATCGTCCATCGCTGCTACAGACGTGAATGACGACGAAACCGCCGACACATACGAAGAGTTAATTGCAGGCGAAGATGAAGACGATAATTACTTGTCATCTCCTTCCGCTTTCTTCTCTTCGCTGCTCTGCCTCCTGAATGGAGAAGAAGATCAACGTTCTGCTTCAGTTGAATAAGACTAAGTCAAAAAAAAAAAAATAGAATGACAAGAATAATGCTGTGCTGTTTTCCTGAAATAAAAATGTGTAAGAGATGTGAGATAATTTTATAAAAGTTGACCAAGAAGCTTCACTTTGATTTCTTCAATTTTCGCATCAGAAAGTTTAAACAGTTGATGAAGTCATTCACTTCAAAATGATGAAACTTCGTTGTGTTTTCCTATTACTTTTTCTTTCTTTTTTTTTGAAATATCATTGCAGATTGTATGATATCGAACTTTGAATAGTAAATATTCATAAAATTCCGATTTTATTGATTGCAAAATAAAAGGAGACATAACAGAATGTTTGTATTTGACTAAGTAAACATCAATTAAGTTTGCAAGTGTATATCAGATTTCTTCAGTTCTATCGAGAAGTGTACAGTATAAACAATCAAATTGACTACTCATGCATATGCCATTTCATTTGTTTTATTAGTCGTTCATATTTGTAATTAGTGACTTTTGTGAATATCTCTTTTCAATTGTTTATTTGTTATTTTAGTTTTTTTTTAAAATGCAACCAAAAGATCATAAATCAACATTGAAGCTTATTTTTTTGTGACTATTTTAATATTTTTAACATGTCCAAAAATTCAATAAGTTTGAAAAGAACAATTAAAAAAAATCAGTAAACAAGAATAAACCAAATTCTTGCTCCAAAACTCTAATCACAAATTGAGAGCAATTCCAACTGTAAACACAATGCTTTACAGAACCCTTTGAGGTTGAATAAATATTTTGAAGTTGGTGCAACCATTCTAGAATGATTATTTTGATACAGATCGACTGTTGATTGAAAGTTGAAAGGTAGCTGAAGCTCAGAAATGAAAGATAGTCGAATGGAAGATGAAAGAGTAGCGTGATTGTGGAAGAGTTGTGAAATAATTATCTGCTGAAGCTCTGCAATTGAGCATTATTGGCTTAGGAAGAAACAAGTTTGTTTGAAGATGAGGTTGCAATATGATAGGAGATAAAAGTATTTTTTCGATAATTGTGAAAGAAAAATGAATTTTGATGAAGGAAAATGTGAGTTGAATGAAATGGTTGATGAAGAATGCTGATAAGAAGAAGAAGATGATGATGATGATGAAGGAGGAGAAGGAGAAGGAGAAAAAGAAGTGAATGAAGAATTTCGTGCATTCATGTTGCTTGGCGAAGAGTAATGATAAGGCAATGAGCCAATTGTTGACGATGATGATGAATGAGAATAACTTGTATTTTCGCTTGTTTCATGCGAAAACTACCAAAAATTCGACAGTATTGAATCCAAAGTTTCATTAATAAAAGCATATGTTTTAAAATGGAAAAAGTCGATGCTTTTATCATATCGAGAAATTGATGGATTGTGATGTATCCAGATCTTCTCGATCATTCTCTTTGGCTTTGCTGTTCACCACTTTCATTTGAACGAACTTTTTTATGCGTTGCTGTTTCATTTATCGGTTTAATCGCTTCTTTTTCTTCCTCTTTTTCTCTATTTTTTCTTTATTTTCTTCTATTATCACATCTTCTTCAACTTTCCTTTAAAAGCATTTCTAAAACAGATAAATAGACAGTATCAAAACTTTTTCATATTACTCTTGTGAATACTCGACAAAACTTTCAATTCTTACATATTCTGAAATATGTTCAGCAACTTTGGTCGACTTTTCATCTCGGCATATAACTTCAATTCTTTTATTTCCTTTTTTTCTCTTCTTCCTCTTATCCCTCTCTGCTATAATCTCTTTCTCTTCCTTCCTCATTGTTCTTCCCCTGCTGCTTCAGCTGCACTCGTTGGAGTCATATAATGTCGTTCATCAAGTTCTGATATCTCTTGCTTTTTATCATCTGCATAACTGCTTCCAGGCACGTTGCTTCCTCAAATATTCATTCTTATCTGTTTAGTGATCTCTCATTCAGCATTGATCTCACAGAGCGGACAACTTGAAATATGAATTAATTTGTGCTGTGTGGTTTTTCGAATATTCTCTCTAAAGCCTAAGGAAATTTTTAACTTGGAGGATGTCTGGTTGCAGATGCCGTATAAAGAAGCACTTATTCAAAGGAGCGAAAATTATAAAGGAGCAGACAAATGAATTTGAATGCACCGGAAAACTGTGGATTGATGAGAAAACATTGGATGTATTTTCTGCAATTGATTGAGCAAATATATTCATGTGATTTATTTGTCGAACATCGTTTAATAAAAACACATCTTTTTAAAGCGCTAATTTTTTTTTCTTTAATTGTTGCTTTTTTAATTGGAATCTCTGCAATTCACTTTTACCGAATTGAAATGACACAAAAGTGAATAAAAAGGAGAAATTGTCAAAATTTGAATTGCCTTAAATAAAAATCGTTTAAAGCAACCAAACCTGGTTTCATTCAAAAGTTGTGTTTGTGCAAGCTCCGTTCTGCAGAAACATATTTTTTTCCCTTTCGTTCAAAGAATATTTGTCAGGATAAACTAATAATTAAGAAAATTCTCTGTGAAAACGTTAAATAAAATCTAATACTTGAAATCTGAAAAGTGTTTAATATCAATCAATTCAAAAAATACATGTGCTCTTTATTCATTTTCCACGCATTGATGTTAGTTTTTAAAAGTTAAAATTATCAACAATAAATGATTTCGCAGATCATCCCATTTGTGGAACTTTGTCATCACAAAGAATAAACTATTTTTTATTGAGTCATGGAACGAATCAAGTTTTCTCTTTTATCAAACTCGAGGAAAAGCGAAAAATGCAGAGATGTTTGGGAGTATCTATCAAACAAATCTGCAAATGATTGTGTGGAAATGCTGAAGTACATGTTCTTCCATACAAATACGGGTAAAAAAATATTTCCCCAGATTCAAAAAATATTTAACGGTTTGTTTTTGTTTTTCGTCTTTGTATTTATATTTATCAAACTCTTTGAAACTTTTGACTACTGAAGATCGAAATCAATATGTAATATTGCGATTAGCGTCTGCATATAATCGAGAAGAAAATCCACATACAAAAGTGACGCTTTTAAAATGTGTTTGCCAGGAATATGCCCTCTCGCAATTGATCGATTTGGGTTTTGAATGTTCTCATGGAAGCTATTATCACGCAAAGGATAATAGCTCGTACACATCGTTTGATTTTCGAACTCCAAAAAAAGCTGCTCTTCCCCCATCAAAACGAAGTTTGATCTAATTCTTTATTGAAAAAAATGTGAAACTGTTCATCTATAATTTGTTCTTTATCATATATTAACATTTTAATAGAGATGAGCCCAGAAGATGAAAAAGTTTTCACTGATTTCATAAATGAAAATTCAACCGAATCATCGAAATGCATTTGTAAGTTGTCACAACAGAATAACAGTTTGTCTTCTTATTGGGTTCTTTAATTAAAAGTGTTGAAGAATTATCACTTTCAGAATCTTCAATGGAAATAGATGATGATTTCAAAATCATAAACTGCAGCGAAGAAATGGAAGAAGATGAAGATCCTCTTTATCATTATTTCACTGAGAACAACACAAGAAGCGAATATTTGCAGACAGCAGAAGAATCAAACAATTCAAAAAACAATGAATTCATTCACATGAAGATAGATGATGAAATTTCACTTTTGGACGTTCAATGTGAAATGGATGAAGAAAGCTGTTTCGAACCGGAAATAAATTTGGATTTATCAGAATTAACATCGCAAAGCAATAATGGAGAAAATATGGAGATTGAAAAAAATGAAGAACTGCATTATTCCAACGAAACCAATGAAAATTCAATAAAGAATAGTCAAGACTCGATTTCTTCTTGCAGCTCAATCATCGAATGCTGTTCAAAGAATAATCAGCACTCTGCACAAACTGGAACACAGAGAGAAAACAAGAATTATTATCCGTTACCAAACATGGGAAACACTTGTTATCTCGCTGCAATGCTACAAGTGTTCCGTTCTATTTATTTGCACTCAGAACGATTTTGTACACGAAAAGGGAAGATTTCACACTATTTGCATCGTTTGCTGGACATTGTCCAATTTTTGGATTGTTCAGTTAACATTAACAATAATAATGTCCCACAATCTTGGTCCTTGCCTTTTGTGAGATGTTGGGAAAAAAGGCATGGACTGAAAAAGTGTGAACAACAAGAATGTTATGAAACATTTTTTAATATGTACCAGGATCTAATTTCAATAACACCAGCATTAGCAAACCAAATGAGAACGAACCAATCATTTCCAAGAAAATGTTGTGAATGTGGATCATATGAGTATGGAATTTGTGAATCTACTCCATTAGTTCGACTTCACGGTTCAGATGTCATTTCGGAATTTAATAAATCATTCTCATCAGGTCAAACAAATACAAAGAAGAGAGAGGCCTTTTGTCTCAGATGTCAGAAAAATACAGATCAATATTCAATAATGAATATCCTTCAATTCCCTCATATTTTAACAATCACTCTTGAATCTGATAAATTTGATCAAAAGAAAATATACAACATTCCATTACAAATTTCATTTTTAAAGAATGAAGAAACAATTAAGGCTTTTCCTTTCCATTCAGAAAATATGTACAATTATCGGTTGATAGCAGTCCTGTTTCATCGAGGATCGAAAGATTGTGGACATTTTTATGCAATGTGTAGAAGCAGATGCCCATCGCCAAAATGTACATCATGCAAAGATTGTTGGTATATTTGTTACGACGGAGAAATATCCTTCATTAATAATGAAATTACAACAGAAACAAACTCTCACATAAACAAAGGTTCAATTCCGTTTCTGATTGTTTACTCTCAGGAGAATAGTGGATGCATTCCTGTTTCCGATATTGCTTCACCAAATTTGTTTCAATTGGGACTATCACATCAAGGAAGTTCTTTTTCGAATAATATTTCATCAATGAATCAGAGTAAAACAAATGTTCGTTCGGTTTGCATTAATTGTAATGGTTTATTACAAGATCCTTCTTATTCACTTCATCCTAATACGACAAATCCACATCATTCCACTTCACCTTCAATAATATATGATGATGAAATTACTTATGTCCATTCTTCGTCAGAAAATCACCACAAAAAATCGTCCTTATTTGGTTTATCAAATCGACATTCCGAATGTTCCATCACATCTGAAATAGACACTTCATTTCTTCCTTTTTCTAACGAATTTTCTTCTAATTGCAATTATCAAACGAACTCAAAAGACTGTGAAACTAATAATACAACAATTAATAATCATCTCACTCATAATTCAACCGCATCTACTAAACCAAATGGAAAACAATCTCTCTTTCCAGAAATGATTTCATCCAGCCAATTGAGTGAAACAAAAAACAGATCAACAAATCCTAATCGATCCTTTTCAACCCTTCACAATTATCGACATAAAGATTCACAAAATGCAAACGTCAATAATCCGTTCTTTCATGGTTCTCCAAACAATTCTTATTCACATATCAAAAAACAAAAAGTTCGTATCATCAATTCAACAAAAGCGCAGCTATTCAGAAAGTTAATGGAAACCACGAATATTAAAATGTCAAAAAGTTCTTTCTACAAAAAGACGAAACACCTTAAAAGGGCTTCCAGGCGAACTGACTTGTGCAACTTATGTGAAATGTTCAATCATCTGAAGAAAAAAGAAGAATATCTAAAAACAAAATCACAAACATTGAATGATCAAGAGCAACAAACAATAAGACTTATTGAAAAACACCGTTTTCTGGCGTCAAATCAACGTCAGCACTTCCATCAAATCAAAAAGAACATTTCGTTTTCGGAAGCGTTGGTTTTGTTCGACTTTAAAGAAAATTGGACGCTTCCTATTTGCAAAAATCAAATAAGCCGAGATTATTACGAAAAAGAGGAAATCACACATTTTTGTGTAATTGTTTTCATTGTTAACAAGAAAGGAGACAAAGAAAAGCACATTTTTAACTTCTTCTCAAACGCTCTATCTCACGACTACCGTTTCACCATTGAATGTCTGAAGCAAGTTTTGGAAGATGAAATCGTTAAAGACAAGCAAACTCTTCATTTTGTATGTGATACAGGGCCACACTTTCGGAATTCCCAGCTTATGCATTTTCTCCTTTCTGACAACTCTTCTCCCGTCAAAGGCAAACGAACAACTCTTTCCTTTTTTTGTGAAAAACATGGAAAAAGTGAATGTGACGGAGAATTCGGGAATCTGACAAACTGTGTAAAAAATAACTTGTCCAATGGACCTTCTCTTAATAATATTGATGAACTTATTAAATTTCTAAAAGACCATACAGATGACTTATATGATTCCCACCAAAACAACTTGGATAATTATCAAAAGACAACACGATATTTTGTCAAGTGTGAATCATTTATGAAAATTTTTTTTTCATTTTCTTCATTTCTTTATTAACTCAGACACTCTTCTGGAAATAAAATACGATGGAGGAAAATTGAAGCGAAGTCCATAAAGACGTATTTGTTCTATGAGAAACGAGGTAATCAAATATTCAGATCTGTGTGTTCACCACAAGATTCCCGAGGAAAAGAGTTAATGAACTTCCTTGAAAAAAGCATAAGAGATGAAAGGATGATAAAATCCTCTAAAAAATATTCTCGCAAAACAGAAATGTTTGAAATAGGGAATGCTACAAGAAAACTATTAAATGATAGGAAAAAATTGGATACAATTTGTTTTTAAAGTTCTGGTCTTATTGATGAGTTATTTTGTTTTTTTAGAATTTTATATTGAAACGAACGACGTTTTTTGATTTGTCTGCTGCTCAAGCCATTAAGTATTTGCTTCAAACAAATGCTTTCTGGTACCTCAATTTTCGCTCTTGAGCGAAATAAATGAGGCTAGGCTGATTCCGTCCTGGGACTGTGCTGTGACCGGTCCAGCACAGTCCCTTGAAGGCTTTGGGTCCAGAATCAGCCTCCCAGGGTAGACAATCATTTAATAAATTCGTTTCAATATTGAAATTCTTTTTTTTCATTAGTTTTATTTTTTTCTGTTTTTCAAATGTCGGCATTTGATGTTTTATTTTAATGTATCACATTGCTTTCTATTAAAATTATTCATTTTTCAATTAACTTTTATTCAGTGAAAAGATCAAGAAATGTATTATGTTAATATTGAATTATAATTCACAAGTTTTCTACACATTTTCAGGGCAGATTGGATTAGTAATTTAAAGTGCGTAGAAAAAAAAACCAGAACTCTCGTTGATTTAGCTTTGAATTAACGATAATATTTGTATAAACTGAAATTGAGAAGCAAATCATAGAATGATTTATCTATTGACATTGATCAAAAAGCTAATTCATAAAGTTTGTTTTCATTGCAACAATGAAATATTCTGTTTAAAAAATCAATAGTGAATGATTTATAAATGCAACTGTTGCTTTTCAACAATTTGCTGTAACGCTTTCTTTTCAGAAAATTGAAATGCCTGCGAAGCGTTTTTGAAGCACGGAAAAACACTAACAAAGATTCATAAATATTGCCTGAATGATGAATTACACTTCAATATAGACCAAAATATTTTTTGGAATTCACTTTTTGTTGCAATGAAGATTTTGAATGCAGAGATAAATAGTTTATTAATAAGGAATTAAGTGAAAATGAACGAAGAAAGGAACGGAGAAAAAAGAATCCGAAAAAAAGAACAATATTCAGAGATCAAAGAAAAGTCCAAAGATGAGCATCCAATTGAAAACATGGCTTTTGAATGTTATGTTCAAATCACAGAAAAATTTGCGGGAATCTTATAACGGAGTTTGTTGTTTGCATCATATTGCTTTGATTTATTGCGAAGCTGATTAAGCTTTATTCATCCTTCTTTCGTTTTTTTATTTGAGCGCATTTACACAAATAATTATAAAAAGATTTTTCTTTCTTTGTATATATGTGATCTGAATTTTTTTTTTGATGATAAGAAGAAATGTTATTTATATATTAATATTTTCAAGGAAAGTTACTTTGTTCCAATTTAGCGAGTGATAGTGTTCAACTTCTTTGTGAAGATCACCAATAACAACTTCAATAATGAAATTTTATGTCTTCTACTTCTCCATCTGATCTAACTTTAGTTGTATTCTCAAATAATCTGGTTTCTTCTTCTCCTCCTCCTTCTCCTTCCTCCTCTCCTCCCCCTCTTCTCCTCCTCCTTTTATTTTCCTCCTTTTATTTATTCCAAAGAAGAAAATAATCTTATGTTACAGCATCAGCGATACGATAACGGTGCAGGCGTCAATCCTTTTTCGTCAAGATTTTCAAATTTTCTCTGTCAGATTGTTTGGAAAGACATTCACAGAGAAAAACAACGTGAGATGAGTGCAATACGCGTTGAGAAATTGCTCAGGAGAAATAATGAATGAGAAAGGAAGAGAAAGAGAAAAGAAGAAGAACTCAGAAATCGCTACAACACCACGAGGCAGCGAATGAGATGATGGCACTGCAATCGGTACAAAGCGAATGGAAAGATGGCGGAAGAGGAGAAGACGACAAGGCAATCGAAGTGGCTTCGTGGAAGCAAACATAACAAGAAGTGGAAAAAAAGAAACTTGTTTTCTAACTGTGGCTGTAGGGGGATGATGGAGAGGAGAAGCTGAAGACCGAAAAGCATCAGATGCATGAGAAGAAGGAGATTGATACGAACCTGAAGCATAATATGTATAAACCTATGTTAATGCACAATATTTTTACGCTGACCAAGGCGAAACTTACGTTGCATTTGACTCACTTGTTGTCAATGTTGTCGCTAACGATGATATTCTGGAAGGAATAGCGTTGTGAGAAGCATATGAAAAAGCTGGCATGGAACAACAAAGAAAAGAGAAGAATGATGATTGAGGAGCACAAACGAGAGATTATGCAGAGAGAGGAGAAGGAGTAAGCAAAGAACGCAGAAAAGCCAAACACTTCAAAAATTATTATCACAGCTCATCCTTTTGCAGATGTGTCTCAGAAGTCACAAACGGTGAAAGCAGTCCACAAGACATATAAATGAACCCTGTTTCTTATCCAACCTCGCTTCCATCCACTTTTTCAATTTGCAATGTCATCCATGAGCAGCCAAGGCAACCTCTTTCCTTCCAAGTGAAAAAAACCAGTTTGGTCAACAAAATTCAACTTGTCAACTTTCAAGAGATAATCTCCCACGTGGACGAGCTTGTGTCCGTTATGAAGCAGTACCTGATTCTATTCTATAAAATTTGTGGAACAGGAGATGGCAAAGTGGACTGGAGAGTTATTAAAAGTGACAAGGAAGTTGAAGAGGTTCAGGAAAGAGCAGACAGAACAGGAAAAGGAAAAACTTCATGCGGAGCTGAGGAAGGTGAATGAAGGAGAAAAGACAGGCGAAAAGATGACTGCGAAGTTGAATTAGAAATCGGAGTTAAGGAGACGCATAGAAGAGAAAAAGAGGATTTTGAAGAAGGAGAACGAGTAGAGCAAAGGGTTTGTTCAGAACGATAAGCTGCCACAGTTTGTGAGCTCCCCGAACAGTAAAACTTCTCAGGCATTTCCAATATCTTCTTCTTCTCCTTTTTCTTCTGTTGATGCTTCAAATTTGAGGTCATCAAAAACAAACATCTTCAAAAGTTTTCTGTTAATTTGATTGACTTTACAGTTGTTACGTATTTCTCATTATGACTGGATTTAAGAGGAGAAGTGGCAAAGACAGATGAACAGAAATGTGAAATATGTATGGCTGGTTATATGAGCATTTTTTTGGAGTTGTTTTGTATGATTTTCGTAATTTTTTTTTATATATTTGTACTGAAGGGTCAGAATATATTTTTTTTCTAATTAGTAATTTTGTGCTTTCATGAAACAACTTAAATATTTGTTGTTTTCACTTTTCTTCTCCCTCTTCTTCTTTCTCATCCATGAATTTTTTTGACTCATTTCAGAATTCACAATTTCACTATCTCATCTTCTGAGTGACATTTCAGCTATTCAAGCCGCTCTCATCGCGCAAATTCGCTTCCTCTGCCCTACCAGCGAAGATACAATTTCACTTCCTTCTTTTCTCCAAAAATAGAAAACAATAAAATTTTCAACAAACACTTCTTGGCCTTCTGCCACCAAAACTATTCATTTTCCAGGTGCAGATGAGCACACCACATGCATCACTTCCTTCTGTGATGATTCATGGAAACCATTGAAGAAGGGATGAAAGAGAGGCAGGGAGAGAAAGCGAGGAAGAAGAAAGGAGGCTTGAACAACCGATTTGGCAGGATCTGCACTCAATATCATCGTTATTGATGCTTCTGGAGGTGCATCAAGGAAATTTTGTGGAGCGGCTGGAAAAGAGAGAGAGAAAGAGAAAACAGAAAAATAAAAGGAAGAGATGAGGAAGAGAGAAGAGAGAAGAGCAAAAAGATAAGGAATTTTAGGAATTAGCCCAAATGATGGAAAAGAAAAAGATAAGCAAGGAAAGCCAAAAGAGGAACATGAGAAAGAAGCGAAAGACTGAAAAGAAGAGAAGGCCAAAGAAGGCACTGAAGAAAAGAAGGAGAAGAAAAAAAGAGGGAGTGAGAGATAAAAGAAAAGAAAAAGAAATGCAATCCGAAGGAGGACTTTTTTTCTGTTTATGGAGAAAAATTATCTCAAAATGCCTCGCTTTGAAAAGAACAGTTTGCAATTAATTTATTAGATAAAATGAGTCTCAAATTCAATATTGTTTCATTTTTTTTTTTTTTTTTGGACTTAGAAACACAGACAGATAATATTTTTATAAAACATTATTAACATTTTTAAACTGCGAATCGATAATTACTGTGAAGAATAAAATGCCAGTTTTGAAGAAAAGAAAAAAATGAAAACGAGAAATATATGGAATTCAATGAAACTTTTTAAACAACAATAATATTCGGTTAAATAAGAAAATGATTAGATTTTTAACAACTTGCACTCAATTTATTGCAAAGTTTGATACAATATTGGATAGTGTTGTTGCATATTTGAAACAAACAATAAAGTGATTAAGTTTTTCATTTTTGTTCACGATTGTGCGAAACAGTAACATTTGATAAAATTTTTCTAAATCGAAATCATTGCATTTCTATTGGATAGCGCAAAATTATCATAATAGATCATAAACATTCATGCAATATGTGCGAACTGTAAAAGTTGTTTTTCATCAAAAAAGACAAATATCAAACAAGTTACGTTTTTAATAATGGTCATCCAACAATAATCATTAAAAATACTATTTTTTTTATAATTGTTGACTTGAAAGTTGATGACTGATATTATTCATGATGCCTGAAAGCATTTTTGATGTTTGAAAACTGTTTTTTCATAATCTTAAACTTACCCCGAAAAAAAGTATGATCCCAAAAATAATTACCCAAATCTGATACTCTCTCTCCTCTCTCTGCTCTCTCTCCTCTCTCGGCCTCGCGGTAAAGCGCTGCTCTCTCTTCTCTCTCTACTCTCTCTCCTCCTTTCCTCCTTACTCTTGCGACCATTTGTTGGCTCCAATTGTTGTTCACATAGCTGTCCCTCCTTGGGTCCTTGAGGGGGCTGGGGGCAATGGTCCAATGATATGGGCTGGCCTCCCCACGATGGTTGGAACAAACTGGGCCTGGAACTGGGGTGTTCTCTTCTTTCCCCTGAAATCTGTGAAGCTCCTGCCATATCCTCTTCTCTGGAGCTGTCTGTATACAAATCCTTGGGTGCTCCTTCCCGAACTGTATCTTCTCGGAAGTCCCCCTCTGGCTGTTGTGGGCCCGAAACCTGTTGTTGAGTCGGGAGATGCACCGTATCCTGTTGCATCTCCTTCTGTGCAAAAAAGCTAGTGCTCTCCACAAGTTTTCTCAGGTTCTCCGGCACTTCCTTAGACATTCCTCCTTCTAAAAAGCCTTTCGCGCTTTCCCAGTTTGACTGGGGTATGACTTTTTATAGATTTATCCGGCTGATTCAGTCTGCTATCAGGGCGTATGAGCAGAAAAGTCCCCTCAGCCGCTCTTTCTCTTCTTCCTCTAGGTGGGTCTTCCTCAATTCACATGCTGTGATGGCTGCAATCGCCTTGGCAGCTTCAAACCCCGATTCAAGTGTATGTTGGAGCAGCTCAATGAACCGGACAGCTTCTGGAGAGTCCTTCCTTCCTTCAGCAGTGACCCCAGTCGCCGCTAAAGCGTTCCAACTCGCATCAGTGTGTCGAGTGAAGAAACTCTTTTCCGTCTCTGGAATAAACGTGTTTAAGATATCATCGTTTATTCTGATCGATCCTGCCTTGCAAAACTCCATAAATCTTTTAAGTTCACCTACCTGTCTCCTGGGCGTCAGCCATTCTTCTGAGAAAATTCCCAAAAAGTCTTCCGATCTTCCCTGCTCTTCTTCCCGCTTTTCTGTTCTTCCGGAATCGCTCTCGATGCTTTCTTCTTCGTCCCATCTCTTCATCTGACTACGTACGCGACTGCCCCTCAATCGCTGTCTATGTCTCTTCTTTGCGATAGCATCAATAAAATTTATATCTGACTCGGACTCGTTTGATCTCGATCTGCTTCTTCATCAAAGTCGTTTTCTCTTTGACTTCTTCTTTGGTGCAATCTTCGCAGCTCCAGACTGCATAAGCCATGTTTGGCTCCTAGTGAATTCCTCCATCATATTTTCCACTCTCCTTTGTCTCTGTTTCACATCAAAATATTTTCCTTCTCAGTCTATGTTTGATAGTCAAACAGGTTCTTGTTCCATTCCTATTGCGGACAATGATGTTCCAGAAAAAGTGAGTTTTGGTGAAGTTTGATCAAAAACCACACATAATTAAAATACAAATACTCATTATTGAGGAGCAAACATGCTCCTTGCGTTTGTTGATTCGCTCTATTGCGAATCTCCAATCCTTTGGTTCAAAATTCCAGATTTTCTTTATATTATTTGCACATTAATTGAAAGACAAAATCTTTCAAAATTGATTTCGCCTGAATTAATAATGTTCATAAACCTGAAAAAGACATTGTAACTTGAAGAACAAAATATTCAAAATTGTTCTCGAAAAAAGTTGTTGAGGGATTAACCGGATTCGACATTGATAATAAGAATTAATATTTTCTATTCAGTTTTGACAAGCAATTCTCATTGTGTGTATTGAAAAAATAAGAATCATAAAAACTTAAAATTCATCTTTTACAGGTTGTAAAATAATTTGTGAAAAAATACACTTATTGAAAATCCCGGAAAAAAAACGAGCATCTGTATGCTTCTTGAAGAAGCGATTAATTTTTCAGAATTTCATTTGTTGAAAAATGCGATAATAACGTAATTGAGGAAATTTTATTTGCTCACATCACATTTTATATTTGTTACAATTTTTTCTGTAAGGTTATCTGCTTTTCTGATCATGTTGGTTTTTTTTGATTTCATATTTCAAGCGGATGAAAACATCTTGCCAATTCTCAGTTCTCCCATTCCAGAAATCTCAAATAATAAAAATGGAAACTGTTTCTTTGATGCAAAGATTCATGTGCGATAGAGAAATCTTTAATTCCTTTAATACTTGCAGAACACAAATATTTGACTAAAATTGCAATTTATCACAAATTGTGAATATTCACACTTGTTCGATTGAATGAATTCATCTCTCATTCGGTTTCACAATTGTGTTTTGTTATTCTTATTAAGCATACAAAAGAAATGACATGTTTCAAAAGACATTGAAGAAATAAAAGAAATGTATTATCATCAAAACTGTGAACAACAATAAAAAATAAGGAAATAAAAGGAATATTAAAAAAAATAACTCTGATACACATATGTCTATATATATCGAGATGAAAATGTATACAAAAAAATAAATATTATCCAAATTGAAAAGTTTGTGAATAATGTGTTTGTGACTGTTTCAAAATTCAAATACTGACATCTTTTGCTGTGATAATAAGCGATGAATTATTTATTCCATTTTGGACATAACTTTGTTATATTGAGTGGTCAGTCTTCATCCATTCTGGAGCATCAGTCTTGACATAGTTATCCCAGAATGTTTTCATTGTCCACCCATTTTTGTTGCTCATGCATTTGTCATGTCTCATCCATTGAGGTGGTTCTGTTTTGACATATCTTATCCAGTACATAGCCATTGTCCTTCCATCCTTGTCAACTTGTGTGATGTCGTGTCTCATCCATTCCTGTGGGACCTTTTTCACCCAGATTATCCAATGCATAGCCATTGTTAATCCATTCTTGTCACAAAAAGAAATGCTATGTCTCAGTGATAATGGGGGTTCTGTTTTCACATACACAATCCAGTGGATGTCCATTGTCCACCCATTCCTGTCAGCAAGTGTGACATTGTGCCTCATCCACTGTGGCGGTTCTGTCTTCACGAAATAGATCCAATACATGGCTAATGTTCTTCCATCCTGATCACTGAGAGTTATGTTATGTCTCATTTCCACTGGTGGTTCTGTCTTTTTCTCAGCAATCCAACTCATGGCATCTGTTCTTCCTTGTTTATTATTAAAAGTGTTATCATTTTTAAAATCATCAGATGGCTCCACTTTTTCCTCAAATTTGCTATTAATTGTCTCTTGGCAATGATCATGATCGCTTTGAGTAGAATTGTGCATCATCCACATTGGAGGGACTTTTTTGACATATTCAACCCAAAGATCTGCTATTGTTTTTCCTTCAGAATCTTTAAGTGAAGCATCATGTTTCATCCATTCTGGTGGATCTGTCTTGAAATCTTGAATCCATATCATAGACATTGTTTTTCCTTCCTTATCAGGAAGTTCAACTTCATGCCTCATCCATTCTGGCGGCTCTGCTTTGATATTCTTTATCCAATGCATTGCCAAAGTGAATCCTTCTTTATCGCGAAGCGTGATGTCGTGTCTCATCCACATTGGCGGTTCTATCTTAACATGACGAATCCATATCATGGCCATTGTTCGTCCAAACTTATCAGCAAGTGTGTTGTTGTGTCTCATCCATTCTGGAGGTTCCTTATGGGTAAATCTAATCCACAGCATTGCCATTGTCCATCCTCTGCTTTCAACAAGCTCTATGTCATTGCTCATCCACTTTGATGGATTGAAACTCTCGTAGTAGATAAAGCTCCAAGCCATTTTTTGTTCTTTCCCATCGCGTGTTAGTGTGATATCGTGTCTCATCCACTCTGGTGGCTCTGTCTTAACATGATAAATCCATATCATAGCCATCGTCCAACCATAGTTGTCCGCTAGTGTAATGTCGTGTCTCATCCATTCTGGCGGCTCTTTTTTCAAGTTTGTTATCCAGTGCATGGCCATTGTGTATCCATCCTTATCCGTAAGTGCAACATCATGTCTCATCCATTTTGGCGGTTTTGTTTTGACATGATCTATCCACAACATAGCCATTGTCTGTCCTTCTTCGTCTGCAACTTCATTGTTGTGTCTCATCTCTTCCGGTGGTTCTGTTCTTTTATCTTCTATCCAATTCATTGCCCTTGTATATCCCCATTTATCTCTCCTTGGATTAAAAGAACCTTCTTCATTTCCCATTTTGA